>NC_081414.1:371005294-371305294 GCF_030272615.1 Cryptomeria japonica | reverse complement strand
CCAAACAACGTCTTCTTACTCAATTGTGTGCAATTAGAAAATGCCATCAACACCATTGACTAGACCAACTTGTGTATCAAGATTTCTAACAATTAGCTCAACCAAAATTCTTGGCTTTACAAAGATTGGGTTAGGTAGTGATGGTGTTTTCAGTTTGATAATTAATATTATCAATGGGTGTGTTTGTTTTATCCATGACATCTAATGCATAGAGTTTAGTAGGCAAGTAGTTTAACATTTTCTTATTGTGCTTGTCGATAGAATTTTTTGGAACAAGTATGGGAATTTTGGATCATTGGGAGGAGGCTTGTAACATGTTGTATTCAAGTAGAAGATGTCTTGATCATTTTAGTGTGAATTCCTAACATGATTGAGTATGAAAATGAAATGTTCATTTGTTTGTCTGACTACAGGGTTCAATTCAAAGCATCTCAGAGTATTAATCCAAAAAGTGTATGAATTTTTTTCATTATTTATTTTTGGTTCTTCAAACATCCAAGCATCACATACAAATTGTTCCTGGTAGAAGTCGCCACAAAATATGATATCAATATTGCCAAAAGGTCTTGTTGGTGTGTGTTTGATTTGACCAAGTCTTCAATCAATATTGTATAGCATTGTAGAGCCAATCAATGAGGATTTGTCAATATGTAGAATTTGTAACCAAACAAGTTTTTTGCTTAAACTATGAAGTGTGTTTGAGTCCAACGATAGAATTTTTGAAGAATTGCATGGTAAATGGAATATGGAATGTGCAGTGTTGCCACTTACATTATATGCAACTTTTCCTATGGAAGCAACAATAATTCCTTTAGGATTGAGTGGGTCACTCTCTAGTTGCTTATCATAGAATCGAATCATTGTTTAAAAGAGAAATTTAGCCATAAAGGTTTTTCCTGTGCCAATTCTACCCGTCAAGAATAAGTATAATGGTTTTTGGGGTGCAAGTCTCTTTGTCATTATAACATCTTTGACTATTGATTAGTGTTCCTTGTTCATCTGTCTTCGTAGATTGAAGTATTCATGATTTCTAAGCAAAAATGGATGAGCAGTTTCATAGAACAATAATTTCCAAGTAGGATGTATGGATTTTGGATTGTTTGCATGCTTTAGGTTAGTTATGATGTCATATTTCTCTAATTCATTTTTCTCTTTGTTTGGTTAGTTTCATTTTCAAAGTCTGTTATTGGATACTTGTCAATGTCAAATTTTGTGGCACTTCTTCAATATCTCCCCATCTATTATCAATATGTGCAGTGAACATTTTTTTCGACATTTTCAATTTGTGCTTTGTTTGCATTCTATGTTGCACTCCATGTTTAAGACCAATCAACAATGTGTGTTCACTAAATCTAAAAGGTACATAAAACATAAGTTTTTGTCTGCAATAATCCTCATGATGAATATGTAGATTGTATTTTTCATAGCATATGATCTATGGATTTTCTCTCTCTCTCTTTTTTTTTTTATCTTTGTTGGGTTGCTGCTGTAGGAAGATGTATACGTAGCTAGTGATAGTTTGTCAAAAGCTTTTGCTTGTTGTGTGTATTTTTCTATTGTAGATGCATACATTATGTTTTCAAAATTATCTTGATCTTTTTCTAATAGCTTAGGTCCTTTTAACATGAAAATTATAATCTCTAATGGTGCAGTATTAATGAAAACATTTTTCCTTGAAATTTTACACAATGGCAATGACAAAACAATGTGGAAAGCTTGGCTACTGGATATTTGTTGATAGTTAAGCAATGTATTGCCTAGTTTTTGTATGAAGTGAATCTTTTCATCATAAGCATAAGTGAATTATTGTCACTACTGGTGAAATGCAACAGACAATGTTCTATCTTGTTTTGTCATATATGAACTACAATAAGATGCAGTTGCATATGCATCTAATATGAATTGTGTGTAGAGTATTTGCATACCATAATGTTGGAACTTGTTTTGCAAATGAGTTTATCCAAATATTAGTTGGATGTCTTTTTAGCATGACAATTTTCTTTGATAATGTTGATTGTATCATTGTGATGTAATCTACTTTATCCATTTCGAATTTGTGCAAAAAACTATCAAATGTAGTTTCTTTTATATAGTGCTTTTCGGATTCCTTGAATAAATTTCTTGCTTTATCTTTCATTGTGGTATTTTCAGTCGACAAGGGTTATAGTATTTTTGTTCTTCTCATGGGAGGCAATGAAAAACTAAACTGGTAGCTGGAGGTTTTGTATCCTTTACAAGTTCTTATATGATGATGTATTTGCATCTTGACAAGGTTTGCATCAAGCAATGAAGAATCACATGATATATACTTGTCTACAACTTTTTATATTTTAGTGTTTTGCAATTTCCATATATAGGTGCACCTCTTACCCATAGCATGAAATGCACATGTTCATTTCCTTGGTTCTAGAACTTTGTAGCAAAAAAATAGTCCAACACTTTGCCAAATAGTTGATGGATTTTTAGCATCATTTTGCAAAATGCATTGACCCTATCATTGAAGTAGCTACTGCAATGTACTGGATTTTTTCTGATTTCAAAGTCTAAGTCCCCACCTTCTATAATTTCATTGTACTTAGTCTCTTTCTTAGTAGACATATCTTGCAATGCTTTACATAATGGCTCCCAAAAATTCTCTGCACTTGTCAATGTTAGGAAGAAAGGTAGAGCTAATAATTGCCTTATCATTGAAAATATATTTTTCCTCATATTTTCTAACTAGTTTAGAGATGTACGAATGCTCCTTAATGATCTAAACCCTAATGGAGATCTCAATATTTTCTCCAAATTTGTTGGACTGCGCACATCTTTTGCAAGCAAATTTTTACCTTTTAATTCATATTTTCTTATGCACGCCCATGCTAATGAAGATATTTGTTGGATAATAATTTTAATGGCTTTGAAGAAAATATTTGTTATGTGTTTTGTAAAGTCATTGTCTTTATGCATAAGTTCCCATTTTTCTATCTTTTGAAATGATAGATTTTTCATAATGTCAATTGGTCGAGGAAATCCATAGAACAGAGTTACGAAATTCATTTCTTCTAAGCAGGTGTCTTGGAAAATACCAAGAGGATTAAAACCTTTTGATGGTGAAAATTCAATAATAGTTGTATCAAGGTCCTTGATTAAATATGGCTCATTCAACCAATGAATAAGTGATTCAGTTATGGGTTTGTCATCATATTCAATCATGTCATCGTGCATATCTATCTATGTTTCAATATTTGCATGCATGTGCTTTTTTGCTTGCAAGTAGAGCTTCCCAGTATTTATTTATTAATATATTCTCTTTTGTATACAATAGGGTTTATGATAAACTTGTAAAGCATTTATTACACAAGCAAGCCTAACATTGTCTTGCGCATATGCTTTTTCATATTGTAGCTTCTGTTTCAATTTAACTACTATGGTTCTACTTGGCAAGAGACACTACTTAGGTAGTCATATGTTGTCATTGATGAAAACTAATGCTAATACACCCATCCACAGTTCATGATTTGTTCATACCAGAAGACAGATTGAATATTGGTTAGGTTCGGTGAGATAGAACATGACATCTCGTAGTATGCAGTAATTTGGTTGGCGTTTCACTTCTATTGAATATTTTGGGTTGTGGATATGTGGGAAGCTTTATGGAAGTGTTATTTACCTTATTCTAGATTTGTGGCCTCTGGTGATGATTCTTGAGTGAGTTAGAAGGTCTAGTGTACAAGTTTTTGGGTAGAGCAGTGTTCATCAACAGTCTCGTGTGAATAATCATTGTGCAGATTATGTGGATCGATTTTGGTGGTTGTTTTTGTGTTCGAGGATGGTCAACCAACATATGGGTGGAATGTGGATAATTATTTTTGGTCCACATGATTTTTTTGGTTTGGATTTAGCCAACTTTGAGAACACATTTTATTTGTGTGTGATGCATTTTTGAGTCGACATGTAGAAGATCTAATTTGATCTTGCGAATATAAAAGAGCAATTGATATGATCATTTTTTATATCGATGGTTGTGTGGAAAGTATTTGTGAGCGATTATGCACAGTTTCACATGCACAAGTAAAGGATTTGTGCTTGGGAATATAATAGAACAACTGAATAAAGCAGTGTAGTAGAGCAGAGTAAGATTGGGTATTTTGAGCTTAATCGAAACTATTTTTCAGGTATTTGTAGATGCTATTAATTAGTTCATTACTTCTTGTAATCATTGTAAGTGATTGTAAGGCAGTGAGCCTTCTGGGTTGTATCCCTTATTGTAAATTGAGGAGTGAGCTCTAGGCGGTGTGCCCAAATATATGTGCATTCCTCTTCTGTAATATTTCTATACTTCTAACAGAGTATATTAACATTGTGGGTCTCAATCCTACCATGGTTTTTCCCTTAACTGGGTTTCCACATAAAATTCCTGGTGTTATGGTGTTGTGGATACTTTCTTTATGTGTTTGCATCTTTCTTTTGTTGATTTGTATTAGATAGTTGAAGAATAAGATTAATAATGTTAAAGATTGTAGAACATTGATTCACCCCCCCCCCCCCCCCTCTCAGTGTTCCTTGATTCCAACAGTTGGTATCAGAGCCTAGTTCCTCGGAAGAAGCCTAAAAGCTTGAGGTAGATTCGAGAAGTTGAATCAATGGATTCTGGTAGTATTCAATATCAACTTATTTTAGCACTTGAGGATCTTGATCAATCCCAAGCAGAGGTCTGACAAATGAAAGCAAATCTTAAGGATGCTGAGAACTTCATCCAGTCTTTGAAAGATCAGTTGAACAAGTCAAGAGAGAAGAGAAAGGGACTTGTTGATAAGCTAAAGGAGAAAGAAAACCAAAGCATTGATGTCCAAGCCCTAAAGGAGAAGACAAAGGAATGTGAGAAGCTTGCTAGAAATAATGCATTTCAAAAGAATAAGATGGAATCTATAGTGATGAGATTGACAAAGGAGATTGAGGAAAGAAAGAAGAATGAGGAGAATCTTGTTCAGTCCCTAAAAGATAAATTTGAAGAATGTTGTAGACTTGACTGTGAGAACGGCCAATTGAAGATTGACTTGCAAGAATCAAGAGAACATGAGGAAGAACTTGGAAAGAAGATCCTTCTTCTTAAATTTGATCTTGAAGTAGCAAATGAGTACAAGGAGAAGTTCAAGATCAGCTCAAGCATACTTAATGAGATCTTGAAAGCCAGAAGAATTCTAATGACACAAGAGGTCTTGGATTTGAGAAAGATGAAAGCTCCAAATCAGCATACCAGAAAAACAATTCTAGAAGGCCTCTGGTAAGGCAACCTAATGCTCATAAGTTCAATGGTAACTATTTTATTTACAATAAATTTGGTCATATGGCTAGTCGATTTAGAAATAGGATGAATAATAATGGTTCATCCTTCTCCAGTCAATGTTTTAAATGCAACAACTATGGGCATAAGTCAAATGAATGTAGAAGTGTGATGAACAAATTTCAAAATAGAATAAATGTTAGATACTATGCATGTGGAAGATTTGGACATGTTGCTAATAAATGCAGATCAAGAGCAAATCAGATGAACTTCAGGCCTATGTAAGAAAATGTTGTTTTCTATGCTTGCAACAAATCTGGTCACATTGCAAGATATTGCAGAAGCAAAAAAGTGAATAGGAAGGGTTTGGAAGACAAGAACAAGAATGCAAAGGCAGATGATAAGGGCAAAGCAAAAGTTGAAGTGATCAAAGATCAGATGAATAAGACATGGGTTAAGAAGAGTGATTCAGAAGCAAGAAGTGGACCCATACCTTATTCTGGTGCTAGAACTACATCTAGTAACTAAGCTAAGGCATCCGAACTTGGGGGAGTTTTCATGAAAATCTTATAAACCCCTTGTTTCAGATCTGTGCCTGATTTTGGTAGGTTGCAGAAGTTGTATTGGATGATTATTGATCTATTGGAAGGAGTTCCGAAAGAGTATGAGCATATTTGAAGATCCACAAAAGATTTTTGTGCGATAAAGAGTATCCAGAAGTGTTAGGGTAAAGTGCATTTATTACAGTGAAAAGTTAGGTATGCAGAAGATAAAAAGTGATTTAATCACTTCATTTCTCACTTTGCATTTGAAGAAAACAAGAGAAGAGAGATTTGCGAGCAGAATTTTCAAAGACCAAAGTGTGAAAGAAGATTTCTCAGGATATTCGACAAGAAACCCTAATCCAGTGAACAAGGTATTTCTCGGAATTTTTTTTTCAAGTTTGAAGTTTAATTTTTTTTTGGAATGGATGCCTCTGGAACTGCTACCCCATTAGTCATAGATATCATTGATCAAGCCCAGTCAAATTTCAAGAAATGTCCATTTATTTTCATGGAAGATGAACTAAATAGTGCATTTTCATTGGTTCCACATGGTGTCATGCATATCAAAGACATTAGGGTTTACACTCATTGTAACATTAAGGAGTTGGGAATCTCTATCTTGTTAAATCTCTACAACAAACAACTAACTGATGGAAATTAATTGCTTAAACTAGAATGTCAAGTATTGGAGGAGAAGGGTTTTGCACAATATGTTAGGTTTCTGATGTTTTATGAGCCCAAATGGGTTCAGTACGTAATGAGAAGAATGCATGATGAATTCATGTGGTTGAATAAACCATTCAAGACCATGAAGAATTATATTAGGGTTGTTACAGGGTTATGTTCATCCAGTGAGCTACCCTCATTGAAGGCTGTGAAGAACGAGATTCTTACAAATGCAACCAGATGAAAATTTGACTGTAGGGCAATGAATATTAATGACATTTTGGAGTTTGATGTTAAGTTTACCTCAATGATGATTGGATATAAGATATATTACTCCAACAAGGAGAATTTTATTTTTGGAACAACCATCTATGTTGCATATGAGATGATAAAGGAAAATAAGAAGTATGACCTGTGTGAACTACTCTGGAGTGAGTTGTTCAAGAATTTGAAGAAGATTAAGGAGAACAAGAAATATTTGTTCAATTATGAAACCTTGATCTTGTGTCTATTTTTCTACTTCATAAATGAAGTTTCAAGAGTAGGATAGGTTCAATGGGCTTTTGACAGACTTGTGGGAGTACAAATCTGAGAGTACTTATATAACTTCAGTGATTCTAAGGTCTAGAATGCAAATCTTTGGGGATACTTTAAGAATTTTCAGAAGGAAATGTATGAGAGGGAAAGAATTCCTAAGACAAGAGTAGAAAAGTATCAAGATACCATTTGTTTCATGGTGGACATTGATCAATTCTTGATGGAAGTTGTTGAACCTAGAACCATATGGATCATGCCCATAGGGTATGAAGTTGATGTGCAAATTTTGGAACTATATGCACAACACTTATTAAGCAAGTCGGTAGATCCCTCAAAGGAAAGGTTTGGTACATATGAAGAGAAGAGCTTGAAGTTGCATCAGCAGTTCAAGAAACCATAAATTCAAAGGGAAGTCATGAAGGAAGTAGAGGCTTATGCTGAGACCATAGAGATCACTAAGGAGGTGGTTTGGGAGGCAGGGAAGAGGAACATACTCTCTGAAGAGTAGACTGTTAAGGAAAAGAAAGCTAAACTGGAAGTCACTGCTCTGAAGCCTAAGCAATCAAGAAGCACTGCTCCCTCCTCCTGTCTTGCAAAACCATCAAAATCATCAGTGAAGTCATCTAGTGGTGATGAGAAGAGAAAGAAGAAAATAATATTTGAGACTATGAAGGACGATGAAGAAACAGAGTCCGATGAAGCCATGGTGGAGGTAAAGGCCAAAGCAGTTAATGCCTCTAATTTGCCAAGGAGAAACCATCTAGTCGAGCAAAGCCAAGTAAGAAATCAAAGACATTCAAAATTGATGATGTGATTAAATAGGTAATATTTACTATTAAACCTCCTATGTCTCTAAATGAAATAGTGAATGAGGTGGTAAAGAATGGGAATTTGAAACCATTGTCAGAATGGTATGACAATTTTGATGTGAATGGGAAAAGGACATTAGAGGAAGCTACTGCTGAATATTTGAATGTATACAGTAAAGCTTTAATAGAAACAGTGTCTGAAATACCCAAGAGTCTATATGATGTATTGGATATGAGGAGAGTAATTGCAAAAGAAGAAGAAGAAGAGAGACTAAGAGAATATTTTCTAGTTAATTTATGCTTCATAATATCTAAGGAGAAAATTGCAATAATTCTTAAGTTAGCAAAGAACGAGTTCCAGAGAAAAACTAGAGTAAATAAGATCATGATTGGGAAAACTGATGAAGTCATAAAGGGCACTGATAAAATTTTGAGAAAAGTTTTGCTTCAAAATCAATATGAGGTTATCCTTGAGAAAACTCCGGACGATCTGGAATCTGAGTAGACTAAGGATGATACTCTGGAAGTGCAAACATTTGAGCAGGTAGAGGTAAATGTTCTGAAAGTGGCCAGAGATGAGGATGTAGAGGATGATGTATATAAGGGTGAAGGGGAAGTAGGACAAGAAGATGAGACTAAAGATACTCATAATCCTCTAGTTGAAGCTGATACAGAGAAAGTAGCAGAGATGGAGAAAGTGGAGGTTAAGGTTGAAGTTGAAACTAAAGCATAAGACACTGCAAAGGCAGTAAAAGGGAAATCAAGGTATTGATGATCTAAAATTTATACAAGGTCCAGTCAATCTTGTCTCTTTGTCCCCCATTCAGAAGCTTCAACTAGATTCTTTCACTCAGGCCAAGGCAAGTGAGGACCTGCTAAAGTCTCACACTAAAGATAGTGAATCGCTTACCTTGGCATCCAATATTCTTGAGAAGATAATGCCTTCACATGTCGAGAACAAATCAGATACACCACTTGGATAGCTGGAAGGCTTAATCAACTCTGTAGACACTCATTTTGAGTCTTTAGAGAAATATGTTGAAGAAAAGGTACGCAGTAAATTCAATGCCAAAAGACTCCAGATATTGAAAAGAATGATTACAAATGACAGAGCTACATTGGACACTTGTGTTAAGAGTATGCAGGATGCATTATCAAAAGAAGGAAACATTTACAAATCATGCCTATCACTGTCTAAGTTCACTAGGGATATTGAGGAGAAGTCAAAGGAGCATGAGGATGAACTAGCTCAGATATCTCAGTCAGTTGATCCATTGCCAACATCTTTGAGTAGTCATGAAGATCAAATAATATCTTTACTTGACAAAATTAGAAGTTTGAGCCATGACCAGGAGAAGATTGTTGGTAGAGTTGGAGAACTTATGAGTCACATCACTCCCAAGTTAGACACATTGCTCAGTGCTCTTAAGGATGATAAGGATGCTCAAGCCAACAGTGAACCTTCAGATTTAAAAATAGCAGAGACACAAGCATATATGTTTAGTGGGCTTATAACGGTTTTAGAATACCTCAAGAAGGGCTAGGACAACCGCTTGGATTCAATGAAGAATACTTATGTATATATCTTCAAGTTTTTGTAAGGAGTGTGTGTGCATATATGTTTATATAATTTTGACATAAATTTTGTCATCTGGAACCCCATGTTTGTCATTGTTGTCAAAGGGGGAGTGTAGAAGAGTGAAAAATGTTCTAATAAGCTTAGGGGGAGTCCTTTGGAGTTTTACAATTTTGGATTTTGGGTTGCAATGTATAGTGTTTTGGTTTTGGTTTCGACACTTAATCATTTTTCACTAAGTGTTGCCAGAAAAGCCAAAGGGGGAGATTGTTGGCAAGAGACACTACTTAGGTAGTCAAATATTGGCATTGATGGAAACTAATGCTAATTCACTGATTTGCAGTTCATGATTTGTTCATACTGGAAGATAGATTGAAGTTTGGTTAGGTCTGGTGAGATAGAACATGACATCTAGTAGTATGTGGTAATTTGGTTGGCGTTTCACTTCTATTGAATATTTTTGGTTGCAAATCCTTGGGAAGCTTTATAGAAGTGTTATTTACCTTATTCCAGGTTTATCGCCATTGATGATGATTCTTTTTTGAGTTAGAATGTCTGGTGTACAGGTTTTTGGGTAGAACATTGTTCATCAGTAGTCTCGTGTGAATAATCATTGTGCAGATTATATGAATCAATTTTGGCAGTTGTTTTTGTATTCAAGGATGGTCAGCCGATATATGGGTAGCGTGTTGAAAATTCTTTTTTGTCCCCATGATTTTTTTGGTTCGGATTAAGCGAACTTGGAGAACACGTTTCATTTGTGTGTTATGCATTTTTGAGACGACATGTAGAAGATCTAATTTGATGTTGTGGATAAAAAGAGCAATTGATATGATCATTTTTATATCGGTGGTTGTGTGGAAAGTATTTGTGAGCGATTGTGCATAGTTTCATGTATGCAATTAAAGGATTTGTGCTTCAAAATATAGCAGAATAACAAAACAGAGTAGTGTAGCAGAGCAGAGTAAGATTGCATATTTTGAGCTTAACCAGAACTATTTCCAGGAATTTGTAGATGCTATTCATTAGGTCATTAATTCTTGTAATCATTGTAAATGATTGTAAGGCAGTGAGCCTTCCGAGGTTGTAGCCCTTATTGTAAATTGAGCAGTGAGCTCTAGGTAGTGTGCCTACATGCATGTACATTCCTCGTGTAATATTTCTATACTTCTAATAGACTATATTAATATTGTGGGTCTCAATCCCACCGTGGTTTTTCCCGTAACTGGGTTTCCACGTAAAAATCCTAGTGCTATGGTGTTTTAGATATTTGCTTTATGTATTTGCATCTTTCTTTTGTTGATTTGTATTAGATGGTTAAAGAATTAGATTAATAATATTAAAGATTGCAGAACACTAATTCACCCCCCCTCTTAGTGTTCCTTGATTTCAACACTAGTTTCATCTATTTGTCTAGGCAATGCTTGTTGCACCTTATCAAAATCTATAGGGACATTGATGATTGTGCCATTTAAGCCATATTGTGCTCTTTTATATCCTAATTGTCTTATTTGTGCAAAAGTAATACACAAGGAGACAAGCCTTTCTTCTAGAGAAGTCAATTTATGGACAATGTTTATTTATGCATTGCATCTTATATTCCATGGTGCAACAAAACACGGGACTTTTCCAAGAGAAATAACTTTTATATATTGTTTGCAAATTGTTGCCCTATTGCAATTCTCTTTTTGATGGTTGCAATGGGAAGAAAAGAGAAAGCATCAACAAGTACACTGTTAGATTTGCAATTTTTTTAATGAAAATGCAACATTTCACAAAGAGTACATGATTGAGTGGGTGTGTCACTGATGCGTAGCAGGCATGAGTTGATAAATTGTTGGATCGCATTGTTTGTTGTAGGTCGATGTCTATTCTTTATTGCTTGATGGTGTAATATCAAAAATCACATCTTGTTTAATTCATTACAACAAGTGGCGCCTTCCTCCACGTCATCGAAGGTTGTGTACCACCATCTTTGTCCTTTTGTCCACTCGGGATAGCTTTGTTAGCTTCAAACTAGTGTTTCACCAACTTTGTCGCCTTGTCACGTTCATGACTATAACATAGTGTAGAGATGTCTACGAGATGTGCTAGTGTCCCATGAATCTGATAGTCCGTAGGTGGTCATTTGAATGTTACGCCTACACCTGGAAGGACTCGTAACACCCTTTCATGTGCCCATCGACATCATTTTTTTGTCCAGGGCCTATATCTCTCCCATTTTAAGGCATTTTAAGGATCTTTTTTGGCATTTTGATATCACTTCTTTCAAGTTGGAGCTTTAGGTGATCTTTTTTAGCATCATTTATAGATTTTCCAACATTTCACTGTTCACCATTATTGCAATATTTCGAACAACTCATAGTGCCATCTTCACAGGTCAATGAAGGGGAGTTTACTCACCTCTTTTTTTGATTCATTTACATATTCATATTTGTCCATTTGCAATCCTCTATTATCTTTACCATTTTATCCTTCTTGTGGCTATCTCTTTGGGTTGTTAGTGGTAGTGGAAACACCAAAATAAGGTTTTGACTTAGGTAGACTCCAAAATACAACCCCAACACTTTCCCTTTGTTTCTTATGTATAGGTTGGTAGTGGAGAAAGAATTATCTTCTTGAAGGGAGGCTTCTATCATGGACCAATAGTAAAATTTCCTTTTATTCTTATTCACTCATGTTCATCTTAGTTTACTACCTCGTATTTTACAATATTCTATTTATTTCATTTCCAGCTTTATTTATTTAATAGTTTAATTGATTTCTAGAACTTTTCATATCATCTTTGTACGTTGTCCGTACATGACGATAGTGCATCGTGCTTGTGTCCCAAACCTGCGCTCATCCTTAGGATAGAGGCTTAGAAAAACCACCTGAGAGTCTCAATTTGTGGTCTATTAGTTTAATTTGTCATTTTCATCCGCTAGCTCATCCTTGTGCTAGTGTAAGTGAGGTATTGGAGCATCAATTTGTCCTTTTGGGTTTATCATCCTTGAAGTGACAAAATTTCCTCCACTACATTTTGGTGAACTTGATGTGAAACTACTTTTCTTTTTGTATCATTAAGTTCATTGCGTACATTTAAGATCTAAAATATAATTTAAAAATAAACAAATAACGTAGCTTACATTTCCATTTAGCACTGGCATTTTTTTTCCTTTGTCCTTCTTCTTAGCCAACTTTATCAAAAGAATCAAATGCTTTGTATCCCTGTAGTGTGGTCTCGATTTTTTGAGGCTTGTCTATGAGCTTTACAACCCAAACTGCCATAGGAGTCGTAGTCAAGAGGTTATCTAGACAGAGTTTCCCTCCAAACCATTATAGTTCTCCTCTACCCAGCACCATGTTTAACAATCCACTTCCCAACCCGAATGAGTTCCTGGCTTCTCATCCCCTTAAGACTATTTTGATAGGGGATCCTTCACCTAATTTGCAATCTAATTCTCAAAACAATTCTCTAAGGAATTCTACTCCTTCTTCCCCTCCTATTGTTGATCATGACTCTGACCTCACTGTTGATTTTGAATAAATTGACATGCTTGAGTAGAATCTGAGAGACTTCAAGGGTTTCCTGAATCGAGAGAATGTCCTCCCCCAGGCTGGAAATGTTGTGAGCACTATGAGATACATATTGATCTTAGATAAAAGAGGCTTGGAGATGTTGAGAGAATTGTATATGATTGTCAAGAATCATGTGTCCTTAGTTGGTGCCTCTCCTCATGATGGCCAATCTGACACTTGTGATTCTCAGCTTGGTGTCGCCATGCCTGATTCAATGGTACACATGGTTGACCCTAGACCCACTATTCCTAGTATTTATGCTTTACCCACTCCCTTTGGGTATACGGGTATGTCTAGTAGTTCGACATCTACCTTGGCTAAAGCTTAGGTCTCTACAATCAGTGCTAGTACAACCTCTACCAATGGCACTGGTTCTCTTTGTGGTGCCAGTGAAAGGGGTGTCGCATCTGGCCCACCTCTGCCTCCTTTGCCTGCTAATCCAACTTGAACACCATCTTGTAAAATATGGGGAAATTCTAATTGTAGCTAATGAACTTGGCCTTTGCTTTTGGTCAATCGTCTATGCCTGCATATTATAAGAAGAGTCCCCTTGATATCACTATCCTAAACCCTATCCTTCCTAATGTGGTTGAATCATTGAAGTTTGATATTTTTAATGGTGATGGGGACCCTAATTTATACATTGATTCTTTCATGACCATGTGTAGTGACTACCATAGCTTGGACTTCATGTTGCTCAAACTATTCTCACAGTCCCTAAGGGAACCACACTAGAATGGTATAGCTCCTTACTAGATCATTCCATCCATACTTTTGATTAGGTCATGGATCTTTTCCTTAAGCGGTTTCAGGCTAACATTAGAAATAGGGTCACCATCATTAACCTTGTTCACTATAAGAAAAAGCCCAATGAAAAGGTCATAGATTTTATCTTGAGGTATCAATCAATCTCCACCATGATCCCCTTTGCCTTGTCAGATAGTGATTTGTAGAGGATGTTTATTCACAATCTAAAACCGACACCAAGGGAGAAGTTATCTCTCAATTGATATCAGAACTTTGCTAATATGTGTTCCACACTTATGGACTACCAGCGTACCTTTTCGTGGTTCAAAGATTCTACTTCAAACCCTCGCGATGGGTCCTTTGTAGGCACGTCCACAAAACTTCACTAAATTGAATGACTCTTATTTGAGTATAATGTATAGATTGTTGAAAGACAATCTAATCAACCTTCCTAAGGTTAGACCATTGTTTGATAGAGATCCTATCCGCGTTGGTACGATGGATCAAAATTTTGTCATTACCATAGTGTACTTGGCCATGACACTGAGCAATGTTATCGTCTTTGACACATTGTCTAGGACTACATCGACAACGGTACAATCAAAGTTGACGTGCGAAAAAATAAGTCAAACAAGTCCGTTGACAAGACCAACAGTGACTTGCAGATCTATATCGATCCATTTCCCCTATATTTGACAAATTTTATCTTTGCATTAGATCTTTCTTCATATGATGGTCCATTTGTGAACATGGTCACCATCACTCCTATTAGTTCACTTCCCAGCTAGAAGGGGAAGTTGTTTGTCGTGTCCTTATCATTCACCCCTCTAGATGCCTCATATTGTGGAGAGCCTTCTCCTCTACACATCCCTGCTAGGTTGAATGGTCAAACTGTCATGGGTGTGATGGTTAAGCCATCATGCATAGTCGATGTCATTACAGAGGAGACACTATTCATAAATGGTTGGCATAGGCCTACATTTGATGAGTGTCGAGCAACCCTAAGGATGCATGATGGTTTCTCTATCTCTCCTTTGGGTAGTATCACCTTGACAGTCCTTGTGGGACCCAAAGTTGTATCTTCTACATTTGTGATCGTTCCTAAATCAGACCTATTTTGAGCTAAACTAGGCATTTCATGGCTGATTGTTGTGGAGGTGGTCCCTTTAGTAATTCATAAATGTCTCAAGTTTCCCCATGAGGATTCATTGCATGTCATCCAGAATATTGGATATCGACCCCTAGTAGCCTGTGGGGAGTTTTTGTTACATCATTTCGGCTTGCTGCTATGGGACCCATGCTTCCCCATGGTGATTTGATGTATCATATGTATTATCAGTATAAGACAGGGGAGTTGGCTCCTAAATTAGCCCAGCCTAACTTTTCGTTGTATCTCCCTGCACCAACCTCTACTCCATCTATTTTGGCTTTAGAGTGGGTGGTGCCTCATGTCCCCTCATTGTTGGAGGTCGAGACTAAGCTTGCTCCTCCGAATAGACCTCTGCATCCACCTAGAATTGCACAACGTCCAGTTTTGTCTTCTATTCCTATGTATACACCTAGTACAAACAAGGGAAAGGCACCTATGTTGTTCAAGTCTGTGGCCTGCCCTCCCTTCAAGCTCCCGATCATGGTCGATATCCCTTGGTCCTCTCGCTATGAGAAAGGGAAGTGCTCCTCTCATGTTCATTCGTCGTTGCTTGCTCCTACTTCACAACCTATGTTGGCATCCTCTATCACTCTGACAACTCCTTAGTGAAGTGAAGTAGGGTGCTCATTGCTATGAATGTAGTGCCTATTCTGAATGCACCTCATGTTTCATTGGTTAGGCCTTCTCTTATCCTTGGCATGGTTTCAGAGGCCTCTCCTAGGGAGAATGATGCTCCTAAATCCTCTCAGGATTTAGTTTTTGGCCCTCATCCTTGTCATAATCAACATGCACATGAGTGTAAATGCTTCTGACGGGCCATGGCTCGAGAGAATGATGCTGCTTTGTAGTCTGCTAGTGCATCTTCAACACCCAACTCTATTATCTTGGAGCATGTTTCTTTGGCTGCTCCTGACTCTGTATGTTCTTTGGTTTTGTTCCATATCATTTAAGGGTCTGTTGATGAGCCTCCCCTTAAACGGGTGTAGGCCTTCATCACTCCTTTGGATCCACCCTTTATCACCTCTTTGTCAGACATACCTTTGTTGTCTTAGCCTATTGATACGTTGCATACACGGGTGGTGTCCAATGCAACTCTATCTTCTCCTCCTATTTCGTAGTCTCTACATTAGAGCTTTCTTGGGGTCGTTTATCCTTCTATGGTTGACAAATGACTCGTTCCTCCTACTCAACCCAAACGCAAGTTTGAGCAGGGCCTCGCTCTGGAGTACCGACAACACAAATCTTCACATGTATGTTTCTCATCCCCATCTCTGCCTATTTCAATGCTTGATCCTTCACCTATTTTTGTGTGTGTGATTAAGATAGTTCCATCTTCTCCTGAGTTCATCACTGCCCCTTTTCTGGAGGATGGTAGTCCTAGCCTTGTTTCATCTTCTCTGAGTGAGTCACCTGCTTCCTCTACAGACGCTTGCATGTTCAACTCCTTAGAGGACATCCCAACATTGTCTACGGTCTTTTTGCAATCATTGATCCTTACCTCCTCCAAGCTTGTGGATGCATATGTTGATGTTGCTTCATCTGTCGCCCTCCGTGCTGGTGAGGCACCTTGTGCCACTCTTATTGTTGTCCCCCTCTAAGCTCATCCCCCTTCTCCCTATTATCTATATTGGGAGGACGGTGATATCCTAAGGGATGACCTCTAGGATATTTATCTTTTATCTCCATATGTTTGCATGTGATCTTGATTGTGTTCCTCCATGCTTGCTTTATATCTTTGTTCCCTCCCGAAGGACCCGAGTTATTTTGTAGGTGCTTATATACGAGAGGTTGATTGTCTTTGTCTATTGTGATCTTCTAGAGGACCCGAGTTACTTTGTAGGTACTCGGATATAGGAGATTTTTGTCAAAAATCTTCTTCTCTTTGACTCTCTACTTCTTTTATCTATTGTATCTTGATTTTCAACATTTAGGAATGATACAAAAAATTGGGAGCATTTTTTTGCCTTCTTCCATTTTGACCTGAATTTTTCTTTTATCTTTGTCTTTATGCACTCTTCTTCAGATCCAAGAACCTTGGTGCTATGATGATATACCCATCTCGCAATTATATTACATATTTTTTCTCACTACTGTAGGTTTTGATGCCAAACAATCAGAACCCCCTATCCTCTTGCATTCATTGTTGATGTTGTGGATATCTTTGTGTCACCTGCTAATGGTGGCATTCCATGAAAACATTTTTCTATGTTGAAGTGCCACAATTTCTCTTCTCCTTAGAATGGCATGCCTTTCATGCATATCATTCTAAGGGGGGGCCATCATATTTGCATTTTTGTATGATCTGCATTTGTCTTTTAGCTTCTTACATTTATATTTCTTACCGATCTCTTTTTCATGTTTTGTCTAGGTAGGGGCCAAACCACTTGATCTTTTTCTTTATCATGTTTGCCTAAGTGGTGGCCAAACCACTTGATCTTTTTGCCTAGATGAGGGATAAACCATTTGATCTTTTTCTTTTTCATGTTTGCCTTTGTAGGGGCCAATCTACTACTTCTGAAATCTATCTTCGATCACCCAATCGTATGGCTATCTAGCATATCGCTACCCATGACGATGAATCTATCTTTGCTCGTCTTATTGTATGGCTATCTAGCATATCGCTACCCATGCCAACAAAAAATATTGCGCTATCATATCATTATACATATTGGCATATATCATCACCTAATCGTATGGCTATCTAGCATACCACACTTTGGTACCCATACTGGCAAATCTTATATCCTATCATGGTGGCCGCTTATCTTATATCTTTTCATAACAAGGGGCTTTCCTCTAAAGCAAGGCTCATTTCTGTTATGCTAGCTTATCTATCATCTATCTGAAATCCATCTTTTATCTTATCATCTGACATGTTATTTCACAACTAGTATGTCTATTGGTGATATCTATTTCAAACTTCAACTTCATCTTGTCGGGGGCAACCTCATCTGATCAATAAGATTATGTCTCCCTGTCGTGACTCTCTTCTTTATATTCCTCTACTTTGTTTTCACATCTCTCAACAAAGACATGCTCACTAAAGTGGGGGAAGATTGTAATATCAAAAACCGCATCTTGTTTAATTCATCACAACAAATGGCGCTTTCCTCCATGTCATCGAAGGTCGTGTACCACCTCTTTGTCCTTTTGTCCACTCAAGATCGCTTTGTCAACTTCAAATTGGTATTTCACCAACTCAGTCGACTTGTCACCTTCGGGACTAGCGCGCGGTGTGAAGGCATCCACATGACGCGCTAGTATCCCATGAAACTAACAGTCTGTAGATGGTCATTTGAGTGTTACGCCTATGCTTGGAAGGAATCGTAACTCCCCTGCATGCGCCCACCAATGTTGGTTTTTTGTCTACAACTTATATCTCTCTCATTTGAAGGCATTTTTGGGATTTTTTTTGGCATTTTGAGATCACTTCTTGTAGGTTGGAGCTTTTGGCGATCTTTTTGAGCATCATTTATAGATTTTTTAGCACTTCACAGTCCATCATTATTGCAATATTTTGAACAACTCGTAGTGCCATCTTCACAGGTCCTACAAGGGTAGTTTTCTCACCTCTTTCTTTGATTTATTTACATATTTATATTCGTCCATTTCCAATTTTCTATTATCTTCACCATTTTATCCTTCTTGTGGCTATCTCTCTAGGTTGTTCATGGCAGTGGAAACACCAAAACAGGGGTCTAACTTAGGCATACTCCAAAACACAACCCCAACACTTTCCCTTTTTTTGCTTGTGTAGGTTGGCAATAGAGAAAGAATTATCTTCTTGCAGGAGGCTTCTATAGTGGAACAACTGTAAAATTTCCTTTTATTCTCATTCACTCACGTTCATCTTATTTTACCTCATATTCTACAATATTCTATTTATTTCATTTCCTTCTTTGTATATTTAATAGTTTAGTCACTTTCTGGAACTTTTTGTACGGTCTTTATACCTCATCCATTTAGGACAACAACATGCCATGCTTGTGTCCCATACCTGCATGCTCATCCTTGGGACATAGGCTTAGTAGAACCACTTGAGAGTCTCAATTTGCGATCTATTAGTTTAATTTGTCATTTTCATTCCCTGGCTCATCCTTAGCTCTAGTGTAAGTGAGGTACTGGAGGATCAATTTGTCCTTTTGGGTTTATCATCCTTGAGGTGACAAAATTTCCTCCTCTACAAATGGCTAGCCCTTGTCTTGCGAGCCAATAAACGCTTGGCTAGTGTAGATTTAACATTTGGTTGATTCACAATGTTCATTGTTTTATGCATTTGTTCATTGGCTATATATTTTTTTTGCTTATCTTTATTATGGATTGCAGCTTTTAGACATTGCAACGAGTGAGAGTCTTTTCGGATTTGTGCTAGGAAAAGTTGTAATTTTTTTAGCCTTTGTGCTTGGCTGATTTGCAATGCTCATTGTTTTAGCCATTCATTTGTTGGCTATGTATTTTTCTTGGTTATCTACATCACATGTTGCAGCTTTTAAACATCGCAATGAGCGAGGAACTTTCAAATTTGTGCTTGGGAAATTTATAATTGTTTGAGCTAGCATGCTTGTGATGGGTGAAGTAACTATATTCTTTGTTGCAATATTTTGTGAATAAATTTGAATCCGATTGATTACAATTATTTGATTCAATAGTCTGTATATTCAACGACAATTTTAGATTTTGTTGAAGCATAGGAGGTGATGCAAATGCAGGTGTAGTTGCATTAACTTGTACCAAAATAGGTTGCTTTGTATGCATATTATCCATCAACCGTTGGTTTTTCATGAAGTGGTTTGTAATGAAAGTGACTAGCATTTTGTTCAAAGCCAATTAAGTTAAATTGTATTTTTTGATTCTATGCAATTGCAATGTACCTTGTCTCTAGGTTGTGGAGATGCTTGCCATACGTATATAGTTGCATTAAATGTGTATGAAATCCATAATAGCAAAATTTAGAACCTTCACGTTTGCTTTCTAAATATGGTATTCAAATCTTAGAAACGAGAGATTGCAATTGCAATACACAATTGTTGTTTGTTATAGTAGGTTTCTTAAACTTGAAACATGCTAATGCAAATTTGTTTTGCACTCTAAATGCATTGGCCAAAGACTGAGCCATAAATAATCATAACTTGATATTGCATCAAACCGTTCATCAACTAGTAAAGCCACATCAACAAACATGCTTTCACCACATGGAGTAGCACATGTAGCAAGTTGAAAAAGTCCAAGTGTATCAAATGCATTTGAAATTGTATTCCAGACATAGTCAAAATTACAATATGCAATTGATAATTGTGGTTGCGTGTTTTGAAGGCAATTGCATGTACTTTTCCTTGAAAAGATAGGTTCATAATATCAAGGAGTTGAATTTACATCATGGAATATAATTAATATTTTAGAATGATATGCATCTTTATTGAAATGCAAAATATGATTTTTTGCACGTGAAAGACCACATGCATATGGGTATATTTAACTAGTGTGCTGACTATTGTAGACAAAATGTGTCACCCCAAAGTCCAACTTCACCGTTGGCATTGGTCTTTGCTACTGAAAGCCTCATTCTACATAGATATATGTTTTTGTTACGTATATCATGCAAATCATAAAGCATTGTTGGATGTAATTCATGTTCAAAAGAGGCTATAGTAGGAAATAGCCATTGTGAAAACAATCCAAGAAATGATCCACAAGACCATTGTGTAGTTCATTAGGTGTATATCTACAATGAAGTAAAACATGGATTGTGTCAAATAATCAATCGCCGACATTGTAGTTAAATGAGTCAATTTGGAAACAATGTACATTGTCCAAAGCCTCATCGATTGACATCATTTGTGGTTGGTCATGTGCTTTGTATATTTCTACTATAATTGGGCTTTGTAACACATTTTGTTTGTTTCAAGTAGTGTTCATGAGCATTTTGTTGAATTAGTTAATCAGTTTAAGAAACTTTGTATTTGAAGTAGTTTGAGAATGTACTAATTGAGAAATACAAAATATAAATAGAGCAAATAGCTAGTAGAAACTAATTTTAATTACCATTGACATGCATATTTCAAACTTGAAGAAAAAAGATAGCACATATCTTTCCAAACATTAATTGGAGTCAACTTTAACAATTTATAACTGACTTTGAATAGGAAACATGTGACAATTCATTTACTCTGCTACACAATGAAGACCTTGAGGGGAAAAACCAACATTACATTGTAAATGTATATGACCCTATTCACACATTGCTGAAATGGTAAAATCTTATAGCTCTTGTGACTAGCATTCTGGAATATATTTTAATTGTGTGCCAACCTATAAATATGGAATATACAAAAGGCAAGCAAATATGTTTCAAAAATTGAACGAGGAACAACTTTAAGGATTCATTACTCACCTTGACCAATAAGCGTGTGAAAATTGAAAGATTGTCTCGTGCAAAGGATAGCCTGCAAGACAAAAACACAATTACATTGTCAATTCACATGACACTATTTTCTTTTGCTAAAAAGGGAAACTTGACAATGCTTGTTAATACTGTATTGGATATTCCAATCTGGAAACCTATTATAAATGGAGATGGAATAATAAAAATTTGGTTCAATATTTGATTATGAGACAGTTACTCTGTGTAGTAAGTGATACTAGTAATTTGTTCAATACTAGTAACGAAATAAAGAAAAGCTCTCAGAAATTATATTAACGTCCACAAATGACACATAATAGATCAAAGGGACTAGAACTCATAACGACTATAATAGCAAAGGGCTAGGGCAAAAGGGTCCTTAGACACAAAGCAAAGGCTCGTAACACAATTTACATTATAGTACATTATAGTTAAGGATGGGTATTATTCTAATATAAGTGATGATGAAAAAATCACAAATTCAAATCTATACACCATTCTTGGAACTATGAGTACATTTCACATCATTTTAGATCAACCCACAAAGAAAATGCACAAAACTTAGGAATTCCACGGACTAGACTTCTTTAGATCAACCATTTTAACTTTTATATTATATTATAAATTGTAGGGGGGGAGATTTGCCCCCTCCAAAATGATGAATCTTAGGAGGCAAATCAGTCCATAGCTACCTCTTCGAACTAGCGCTAAGATGAGCCAGAGGATAACAAATAACTAAACTAACTATGCTATAAAAGATAAACAATAGAATTATAATGCAGAAACAATAAGTATACATAAACTTAATTTATAAAATGATGCAATGTCAAAAGAAGATTATACCTTCCAACCAAGGAGCTCTCGAGTTTTGGACTCCAACGCGGGGTGTGGATGTCAGCACGTTGCGCTTTCATTTGTATGGCTTGAAATCCGATTTTGTGCAGAGTGTCCTGCATGCGAAATTTGTTCATCACCTACACACACTAGAATGGGGAAAATTGTTGGGGTTGTATAGGGGTTTGCCTCAATCAAACCCCCGCTTAGGTATTTCTACTGCCACAGATAGCTAGATAGATAAATTGGAAAGAGATAAAGGAACTTGGAAACTTGATAAATTGGAAATAGATGCTAATAAAAACTATGCTTCACTTAATGAAAGCAAACCCTTATTGCATGCATTAAATATTGGAAATATCGGAAATAATGAATGCACCTATATAATAGATACAATCAATAATGCAAAGGACTCATTGCATGTAATAAAAATAGGTAAAAGAGAAGACAAGGTGTGAAGCCAAACCCCTCTTTGTTGAAGATACAAGCGTGACAAAGCCCACAATAGTGTTCATTGGTAAGAGTCACCACAAGATAGTTGTAGCTTGATGTTGATAGAGTGTGTATCCAAGAGCATGAAGAGAGTAATGTAATATCAAGAGCATAAAAAGAGCCAAGAGCCAAGAACCCAAAGTGGGAACCCTTCAAAATGAGCTAGGAAGGGTTCTTAAACTTGGAAGAGGCGCGAAGAGCCGTTACAGTGAAATGTGAGCCAAAGGACACACATTGACTAGTGTTTGACTCTCTACTAGACTTGAGATTCTACCAACTTTTCAAGACATTATCACGGTGCGAGGACATCCTCACGTTGCGCTATTGTCCATCCAAAATAGGAGCAAAGGGGTTTTCTAGGCATTTTGGGGCGCTTTGTCATTCGAGCCCATGATGCCAAAATAAAATAATTTTGATCATGAGTACATCATAAATGCACCAAGCACCATTTGTAAGTGTCATAAATGCAGTAGGCACAATTAAGGACACTACATTTTTCCCCCACTTTAGTGGACTGATCAGCTGTAGGGATCAGTCGCACTAAAGTAGTTTGGAAAGATATGTTCATTAAGCCCATGTAGTGTAATAAATGTAGTGAATGCAGTAAATGCTTAGCCTAAATGGATACTATAGAAACTACAAAGGTCAAGTCAGCGATCATGAGCGATGCCCCCAAGTATCCATGAGAAAACCTAGTATTTGGTGTGACGAATTCCATACTGCAAAACTAGAAAATTTGTTAGCACGAAAAACGAAGGAAGCTGCTTCAACAAGAAGAATGCTCAAGGAGTGTTAGTACGGATAGAAAAGAAAAATCAGATGAAAGTGAGTATATGCCCCCTCATATTTTTTCCCTAACGAGGTGGGGAAAACAAAAAGGAAAATGAGCCAAAATTGTCCAAAAATGGGCAGAAGCCATCTCGGGCAAAAACTAGGCTATATACTCCAAATTGGGTCCCAAGAAGGGTCAATTTTTATTATTCACTGTGGACATTCAAGCAGAGATTTGAATAGAATCTGAGCAAAAATGCCATGTAGATGAGAGCACTGAGCTAGCGGGATTAAGGAGATGCGGACCGCGGTCGAGCAGGGTGATGAACCCGACCAGATATGGCTCGAAACACACTTTGTTTTGTCTTTTATACCATTTTTGGAGCATTTTAGTTGGGATGACTACACAGGCTTCGATGGGACGCGCTCGTGTCTGGGCAGCACACTGTCATCTCCAATGGGCGTGTTTGTTAGGATGACGCGTTGTCATCCTGAATGGGCTTTGTCGTCCAGAAGATGTGATGTCATCTTCTGGGCGTGCAAGCGTCGGTTGGGAAAGATGAATCTGAACTGATGAAAAACTATGTGTGTAGACATTGCTTGAGATGCATGAGCATACATCAAGGCACTTGTTGCAGGCATTGCACAATTGAGCAGAGGAGTTGTGGTGACCGACAAACGACTTCTCCGCAGAGTAGGTCTGTGGTGGATGTTCACCTTGCTTGAGTTTCAGTTTCATGGCCCGATGATACGAGCGTTGATGGAGAGGTGGGATGCAGACACCATGTCCTTCAAGTTGCCCACAAGAGAGATGATTGTCACATGGATCGATGTCTACCGTATTCTATGACTTCCCATCTAGGGGGAGCAAGTGTCACCAACTATCCTATCCGCAACGAAGTTGGTCAAATAGCAGGAGGTGGACCCTAGGGTGGAGGATAGATGCCATAGGACATGTATACCTATGAGCGCTGGTCCAGGGATGAGTTTGATTCCCTTGGTACGATGCATCATGATCATGAATGTCGCATGATGAGTACTAACAGGCGGTCATGGCTCAGAGCTGACTGCAGGGTTTGTCCCCTTGATTCAAGAGATGGGGGAGAGATAGATAGTATATGCATGGGGTCGCATGATGGCCCACCTATACTATGAGCTATTGTGATATGTGCACCATGAGTATTAGATCCTGACTGCATGCACACTTCTATAAGTATGGGCCTTCAAGCACATTACTTGCATGCGGCCATTTGGATTTCCAATGCCCATGCCCTTGGACATGCCAAAAGCATAGGCATATCCATTACAAAACAAAGGATGGCAGATAAGAGACTTGACATACAAGAGGATCACCTTCGACTAGCTCATGATCAAAGATGTTATTTGGCAATCGTACCGAGATATGGGGGTCTGGACCACAAACTGCACACTATTCCCATGGATGCAAAGAGACCACTTCCTACTTAGTCGCCATGACCATGTGCTGATGTCGTAGTACTAACGGCGATGCATGCAGAAGTTTGGATAGGTGCAGACGATCCCACCTATGGCACTTACCTATGCACGATCGACCAAGAGTGCGTTGCGACCGTAGGACCTACCTCATCCCACCCTGGGAGATGTACAAGGTAGTCCGTAGGAGAGTGATGATGACGACACCGCACTACATCTTGATATAGATGATATCAGAGTCACTCTAGGTTTCATAGGTTGGTGGAGCAAGGTGGTTCCAACACCGATTTTCCCACCATATGCAGTAGGAGGTGATAGAAATGAGCAGGCCTCCTCGAGCGATGAGGGCCGGAGACCAGGGAAGAGACGACAAACGAGGAGCCTGAGTCCAGACAAACCTATACTAGTTTCTAGGGCTCTTCCATCATCACCAGTTGCACAGTCGTCTATGCCATGGGTGTGACCAACAGCAGAAGCAGCGATGACCACGGAGGGGTCCTCTAGCAGTGTGCCTCCGCGGGATCCAGACTGGTAGAGGGGTGATCTTGATATGTACTTGTGATTTCAGTTGATGTACTTTAGTCTTTCTTGCATATGTATAGATGTAGAGATTTTGGATATGCTAGATACTGATGTGAAATGTTTTGTGTTTGCAGAGGGTGTGGCCAAGTGGTAGAGCTTCATGCACCAAGTGCTCGCAGAGGTCATCCCCAATGTGCAGACCCAGAGTCTTGTGTTGGACACCTACTAACCCATCCAATCAGCAGGAACACACGTGCAGTTGTTCGAGCCTGTATCATAATTACGGACAACATATGAGGAAGGTCGAGTGGAGCTAGTGCAGGGAGCAGTGCAATTGACCACTGTGATGGGGCATTAGGATCAAGCCTTGCAGGTGGACCACACTATCCTCGGAGAGAGAGATCAGGCAGTGACGTGAGCCAAGAGTGTCGAGATGGCACATGACACTCTATAGAGCCAAGTTGATGACCTCCAACGACAGGTTGATGCCGCTCAACAAGGTGTCACAGGTCACTTAGACCACCCCCGAGTGTGTGAGTTGATGGAAGACCTCGAGGCATCGTTCCAATGAGAGATGGCGGCATGAGAGGAGTTGATGACACAGTGGGAGATTATCGTTGAGTTACGAGGAGAGATGATGGGCATGCGATCACGAAACACTATGTCGTGAGATCACGGTCAACCTCAGTCAGACAAGCTCCTCACCAGGACCAGGATCCTCCAACGCTAGTGACCTCAAGGACTCGCCCACCAGAGCAGTCATGAGACATTTTTGATTCATTTCATGTACAATTTTTGTTTGGGATATACACGGATGTATTGATATATATCAGAGACACATATGACAACATCACGCATTTTTGTAGTGATGCGATACATGTGCATTGATACGATACATTACACACACACACACACACACACACACACATATGAGATTCGACATTGTTATTCTATCTTGTGTCCTCATGGATGGATGTTGTTGTTATTTTATATGCTCGTGTGATGGATGATTTAGATTTAGATGCTTATCATGATTTAATTTACATATGTTCATATGCATGATTAAATCTTATGATGATCTATGTAGAGATATAACACATGTACATGCGCACACACACATACGTGGATGTAACAATGCATACTCACTGCATAACACATAGATGAATGGTGTGTCGATAAAGGATATGTGTCAGGACATAACCCCCCATAGGTATCTATGTATCACGCGTAAGATACATACTGCACATTTTCTACGCATAGTATCTATGTAGGTGTATGACATTGATAGGTTCTTTGAGAGGAGTGCCATCCATGGAGGATAAACCATGGGCACTAGAACCATAAGTGGGTGTGACAATGTACGTACCTAACCAATTCGGGCTAAATTTCCCTCTTTGGTCAGGTGGCATGTTAACGTTTCTCTGGTTCTCATAAAGAACCAGGTCACCTATCTTAAAGGTCCAGGGTAGCACACTTTGGTTATACTATTTAGATAGAGATTTTTGATAAGATTGAAGATGTTGAAGGGCCTTTAAGTGGAGCTCATCTAACAACTCAAGTTGATTCAAATGAAGAGTGCGATAGGAATAATCATCAATAACCCCTTTTAAGGAGACCCGCAAAGAGGGGATCTCCAATTCAAGAGGCATAACAGCGTCAACACCATACATGAGGTTACAGGGTGTCATTCATGTAGTCATAAGAACACTCATGCGATAGGCCCATAACATGTATACTAACTATACATGCCAATATTTACCATGTTTAGTAACTGTTTTACATAAGATCTATTCAATAGTCTTGTTAGATGCTTCCACTTGACCATTAGATTATGGATAGTAAGGTGTAGAGAAATGGTGTTAAATGTGAAATTTTTCAAGAACTGCTTAACCTCCTTGTTCTTAAAAGGCACACCATTATTAGAAACAAGGGTAGCAAGAAAGCCAAATCAAGAAGTGATATTATCCATGATGAAGCCATAAATTATATCAGTGGTAGTCGATCTCAACAAAACCGCCACGACCCACTTCATGAAGTAATATGTAGTGGTGATAATGAAGACGTGGCCGTTAGACAAATGGGGAGATATCTTGCTAATGATGTCCAATCCCCAAGTCTGAAAATGCCAGAAAGAGACCTGACTATGAAACTCCTATGCAGTGGCTCGAATCAGGTTGCTATGTTGTTGAAATTAGGGGCACTTTTTGACAAAGGCAAAGGAATCTTGTTCTGTTGTTTTCCAATAGTACCCCATGTGGATTTCTTGTGTATCACAGATTTTCCTCTAAAATACCCACCTCCAGAGCCCGAATGGGCTTCCTAAAGGGCAAGGGAGATCTCGGCTTTTGTTAGACAATGCAAAAGAAGATCATTGTATGACCTCCTATAAAGTAGGTTAGATAAGAGAATATATCAAGTGACCAGCTTCCAAATCCGCACATGTTAGATTTTGTTGGCGTCATTGGGAAAACTTCTGGTCTTTAGATAATTGAAGATGTGTGTGAACCATTCCCCCGAATCGACATGGGCACATATGAGGCTACCTAATTGAGTTTGATCAGATACGTCTAGAGAGCGGAGGAATTGTACCACAAAGCGGCATTTGTCCTGACCAAAGGTTGGGCCTACAAGGGAAGCAACGTTTGCCATTGCATTCACATGACGATTTTCCCTCTATGAGATGCTATCAATCGTGTCAGTAGCAAATTACTTCAGTATGGTTAATACCAAATCCTTATACTGAGATAACTTCATTTTCTTAACACGATAGGAACTCGTCACTTGGTTTACAATAAGCTCAGAATCTCCATGGATGTGGATGTTCTTCACACCCATGGCAATTGCAACATGAAGTCTTGCAATCAGGGCCTCATACTCGGCAATGTTATTGGTACAGTGAAATTCCAAATGGAAAGAGATAGGAACTGGCTTTCCTTCGGGTGAGACAAAAACCACACCTACGCCTGAGCTAATTTGACACCTCAAACCATCAAAATACATGTACCACATGGAGTCCTAGTCAATGATCAATTTATCCTCGCCAGGGAAACAGATCTAAGGTGGGAAAATATTTGTTTGAGGGAGCGTCAGCCAACTAATCAACGATGACCTGCGCTTTGATTGACTTCTGAGTTATGAATTGCAAGTCAATCTTAGAGATCAACATTACCCACTTGGCCAGCCTCCCTAAGAGGTCAGACTTTGCAAAGAGGTTCTTGAGGATATCATTTTTAGCAATGACCCATGTTTTTATATGATGTAATGTCTCAGATTCTGAGTCGTGAAGACAAGGGCTAAGCACTATTTTTCCACAGCAGAACATTGGGTTTCATACTCTATCAAAGTACAGCTGATGTAATAGACTTCTCTTTCCTAATCTTCATCATCGTGCTGGGCTAATAATGCTGCTAAAGTGTGAGATGAGGCAGAAATATATAGGAAGAAAGGTTTATCAGACATAGCTGGCATTAGAATAGGAGGATTAGCTAGGTAATCCTTGATGGAATTAAATACCTTTTGACATTCTTCATTCCATTTGGAATGGGTATCTTTCTTCAACAGTCACGTAAAGGGGAGGGTTCTATCAGCCAATTGTGCCACAAACTGACGAATGGTCTGGATCTTCCCCTGTAGGCTATGAATCTGAGAGATATTTTTAGGTGGAGGCATGTTTAAAATAACGTCGATCTTATCTGTATCTAGTTTGATTCCTTGATAGGAGATGATGAATCCTAGGAACTTCCCGATGTCAACACCAAAGACACACTTGAGAGGATTCAATCTCATCTTATACAACTTAAGTCTTTCAAAGACCAGACAAAGATTTTCAATATGTGTTCCACGTTCTAAGGACTTTACCAAGATATCATCAACATAGTCTTCTAAGACCTTATGGATGAAATCATGGAATATCAAGGTCATGGCTCGTTGATAGGTTGCTCTCACATTCTTCAACCTAAACGACATGACGATATAGCAAAAGGTCCCCCAAGGGGTTGTGAAAGCAGTTTTATATTGATCTTCTGGGTTAATATGGATCTGGTTATAACTCGAGAAGTCATCCATGAATGAGAGCAAAGCATACCCTGTGGTTGAATCCACGATCATATCAATATTCGGGAGAGGAAAGTCATCCTTGAGGGAGGCTTTGTTCACATCCCAAAAATCAATGCAAATGCAGATTTGACCATCGGGTTTGCTTACCGGGACAATGTTTGAGATCCAAGGTGAATAGTAAATGAGCTAGATAAAGCCAGCCTTTAGGAGCTTCTCTATCATGACCTTGACTAATAAAGCCACCTTAGGATTCATCTTTCAAATCTTTTGCTTCACCGGCTTAGGATCAGGACTAAGCACAATGGACTCATCAATGCCAAGCATCTCTTTGTAAGACCAAGCAAAGATGTCAGGGAATTGATGCAGCAAGTGGGAATGTTTTTTGAATTATTCAGAGGATAAGCATTTCCCCACTTTAATGACCTAGTCGAGAGTCATATCGCTTGTGATGACGTCAGTAGTTTCTCCACTAAGGAGTGCACTACGGTCTTTTGGATGAGGGATAGATATTTGTTTTTCATTATGAGATAGAGGCACCCCCTGTGAAATGGATTCCCCAAAGTATGTTTGGGTATTCAAGCAATATGGGAATTGACATTTATGATGATAAGAGGGCAGCCCATCATATGCACGCAAAAATTCCTTCAAGGATTCTTCTGAAGGGAAAATATCCAAGGGAATTTCATTAGGTGATACACCAACATCAATGAGTTCTGGATGAACAAGATTTAAAGGAAGGGGATTAGTCAAAATCATGTTAATAGTTAACCATGGTTTCGCCTTTTGACCTGCATGACAGTATCCTAGTCTGGTGTTGTGGTGATGAGGTTCGACCTCTAAAGGAATTCAGATGCCTTGCTCATTAGGTCCACAACCCTTTCCATCATATCCAAGCTGAGATACAAGCTTGTATACGAGACCATAGATGTTTTGTAATTCCTTGAATGATGGTGGTTTCGTATAGAAGAGGTGATCGACATGATAAGTATCACCTAGCTTTATAGATGCATAATCATATTTCGTAAGCGAGGTGAATGAGATCTTGTGAAAGCTTAAATGGATGGGGTCTACTTTTTACTCACCAACATGAGAGTCAATAAAATCCAAAGAACCCCAATCATCACCCAAACATGCATTCACTTTTGATAGATAAGGTGATTTAGCTGGGGAAGGTTTTATAGGTTTAGAATCCAACGTTTTCACCTTAGGAGTATCTACCTTTGGGGATTTTTATTTTGAAGAATCCTTCTTCTCAAGTGATTTATCCTTTTTAACGACTTCCTTAGTGACTTCTTCCTTCCCGTGCTCTTCGTTTTTAGGGGATGAGATAGAAGCATAAGTTACAACCGAAGAAGACAAAGTGGGTATATAATTTTGGGATGAAGGTGTAACAAAAGCCTGACCGACTGTAGCTATTTGACATAGCCGCATAGCCTCAGGATCAAACTTAACTGTGACAACCAGATTATTAGCCACAAACTTCACGGATCCATGAAGTGTAGATGAAACAACTCCTAAAGCATGTAGCCATGGTCTGCCTAAAAGAAGATTGTATGATAAAGGGTCTGGCATAACATGCACAAGGGTTGGAATAGTGACTGGTCCAACCTTCAAGGATAGTATGACAGTCCCCACAGTGGTCTTACCATTTTTATCGAAACCTCAAATGAACAAGGAGGAGGCTACCAAAGAATTTGGGTCCACCTTGATCTTTGGTAACAAGTCTAAACCATAAATGTTCAGTGTCGAACTTGTATCAACAAGCGTTTGTCTAATACCAACACCATTCACATGAATAATGATTATCAATGGATCCACTAATTTCCTCACTTCGAGAGGTGGGAGTTCATGCAGATAGAAGGTAATATTCAGTGAATCCGCATGAATATGATCCATCAACGCATTCACGTCAGCCAGTCTCATAGAGGAAGGTAGAAAAATATTTTATAAAGCTTCATGTAGCATACCTTGATACATTGGGGCAGTTTGAAGAAAATCCCAAAGTGAGATCTTAGCCGAAGTAACCTTAAGTTGCTCGATAAGATCATAATCACCTGGTCATTTATCCATTGGCAAAGGTGCCTTAGGAAGAACAGGTTGGGAAGGAGGTAAAGAAGTTTGAGGTGGTTCAGGAACTTGTTTTTTTTTTTGAGTGTTATACGTATGAGCAATAGTATTGTAAGATGATTGTTTGGATTGCATAAATCTAGTATGTAAATCAGAAACTCCCCCTTTGAAAGGTTTTTCATTAATGGCCTTGACTTTCTTAGGAGAAGGACTTGCCACCGTCACATGGATGTATGGTCTCTTAGGCCTTTATGGGGCCACATAGACAACAATAATTTTCACGGACTCTTCATTCTTGCATGAGGATGTCGTGGAGGATGACTCACCCTTTACACCTCTTTTAGGAGGAGGTTCTTCAAGGAAGTCATCTAATACTTCATCCTTCGAGAATGCCTTATCAAAGGCATCAAACTCTAAAAGGAAAAGATTTGACATTAGGCATTCACGTCGGGTTCACCAAAATGTAGGGGAGGAGATTTCCCCCCTTCAAAATGATGAATCTTAGGAGGAAAATTAGTTTGCTGCTACCTCTTCGAACTGATGCTAAGATGAGCCAAGGGATAACAAATAACTAAACTAATTATGTTATAAAAGATAAACATCATAATTATAATGCAGAAACAATAAGTTTATAGAAACTAAATTTACAGAATGATGCAATATCAAAAGTAGATTATACCTTCCAACCAAGGAGCTATCAGGTTTTGGACTCCAACGCAAGGTGTAGACATCAGCACATTTTGCTTTCGTCTGTACGACCCGCGGACAGAGAAGTTCCAAAATCCGATTTTATGCAGAGCGTCCTGTACGACCTGCAGATAGAGAAGTTCCAAAATTGTTGGGGTTGTATAGGGGCCTACCTCAGTCAGACCCTCACTTAGGTGTTTCCACCACCACAGACAACCAGATAGATAAATTGGAAAGAGTTAAAGGAACTTGGAAACTTGATAAATTGGAAATAGATACTAATAGAAACTATGCTTCGCTTAATGAAAGCAAACCCCTATTACATACGTTAAATATTGGAAATAATGAATGCACCTAGATGATAGATACAATCAATAATTCAAAGGAATCATTGCATGTAATGAAAATAGGTAAAAGAGAAGACAAGGTATGAATCCAAACCCTTCTTTGTTGAAGATATGAGTGTGATGAAGCTTGCAATAGTGTTTGTTGGTAAGAGCCACCACAAGATATTTGTAGCTTGATGTTGATAGAGTGTGTATCCAAAAGCATGAAGAGAGAAATGTGATATCAAGATCATAACAAGAGCCAAGATCCAAGAACCCAAAGTAAGAACCCTTCTAAATGAGCTAGGAAGGGTTCTTAAACTCGGAAGAGGCGCAAATAACCATTATAGCGAAACACAAGCCAAAGGACACATGTCAGCCAATGTCCGACTCTGCCAAATTCGAGATTCCTTCATCTTTTTAGGAAATTAGGGCATTAGCGCAACGTGAGGACATCCCCTCATTTCGTTGTCATCCATCCAAAATAGGCCCAAAGGGGTTTTCTAGGCATTTCGGGGCGCTTTGTCATTCGAACCCATGATGCCAAAATAATGTAATTTCGATCATGAGTTCGTCATAAATGCACCAGGCACCATGCATAAGTGTCATAAATGCACTGGACGTAATTTAGGAGATTACATATATAAGGCTTTTTCCAAGAAAATAATTATTTATGAAACCATAGCTATCTCATGCTCAATTAAAATAGACAAAAAAAATTCTTGAAGTCTTACATATATGGCCAGTGGACAAGTGCAATGCTAGTTAAAAACTCTTGCTTTTAGATGTATTCTGATCAACATATAACTCAATAAAATAGAAATTCATTGGAAGGATTTAAATATCAGTTAATAGTGATGACTTTTAGTTTCAATACATATATGAATGTTGCATGTAAGAAGATAGCCAAATATTTAATTATTCTATTTTTAATAAGAAAACACATGCAAACTGTGTGCACACATAAGACATATGTTTAGCCATAATTTATATATTGTTGAGTTAGTTAAAATAGAATAGCTAGAAGCAGATTAAGTTGAACCTTTTAGTAGGACTCTAACACTTGTTTCCCTTTATAAGGAGACCATATTTCATAATGTAAATGGTGAATAAGATATTATTTTTAAATCATCTAAACTATCATTTTTATTCTAAATTAGTAGTTGAATTTGAGATGAGGAGCTCTGATGAAATTCAATATTATTTAGACATTCAATTTTGGCAAATGGGAAGAAGAAAAATAAAATCATCTTAATCTAGAGTAGTACATTAAGAACATTCTAAAAAAAATTCATGATAGATAATTGCAAACCAATAGGTACTCCAACAAAAGCTCATAAATAAATTTCACAGAAAATGTGGCTCAAGAAACAAGAAGAAAAGAGTATAGCACTATTGTTTTATAACAAAAAAACTGGACTGGCTAGTAGCATTCTTATCTTGTTAGGACCTGTATTTTTAGAAGGAATGGATTAACAAATTGTGCCATCTTGTTGGTATTGAAAATCGTAACATACACTACATATGCAAATTTGTTTATGAATTTATTGACATGTTTCTATCATTTGGGGGTCATGTTAATTACAGGCCTACAAAGGACCTTGCATTTTCTATTGCACGATTCTACCAAAGAGGGTAGATTTCAGAATTATTATATAGTATGCTTGTTCAATATAGTGAATTTATATGCTTTAAGACAGTGGCTCTAATTATTAATTCTTTTAAAATATAGATATATTCTTTGTAAAATAATATATTCTAGACATGGAAGGTAGTATAGAACAAAAATAATTTACATGCCATGTTTTTGTGTTCGGTCTCATTGTGCAACAAACTTTGGTCCCACAACACGAGGCCCCTTTATTGCTACAAGCTATGATTATGACGTTCCTATTGATGAATACAATAAATACTTAAATATATTACTATTTTAGTGGTATCCCTGTTATTCTTTCTTACTACGTAGCAGCTCGTCAATCCATGAATATTTCAAATAATTGTTGAAAGATAGAGCAACAAATGGTCTTATTTGAAGTGATTGTAAAAACAATCTCCTAGTGCACATTTCATTTTCTATGTGGGTCAGTTTTGTTACATTGGATTTAAGGAGCCACAAGAGATTTCAAATCATTTATTATAATTTATTATATTTTTTACCCATTTATCATATTTAAGTATTTACTGTATTCATCAATAGGAGCATCATAATCATATCTTGTAGCAATAAAGGGGCCTTGTGTTATGCGACCAAAGTTTGATGCACCATGAGACTACGAACACAAAAACATGGTGTGTAAATTATTATTATTCTGTACTACCTTCTGGATTATGAAATTAAGGGTCATTTACGTGCTCACATTGGAGATATGGAGCTTGTAGGTGCTGCCTTAAACCATAATGTTCAAATTGCTTAGCATAACCATAGGTTTAATGGATCAGAATCTATACAATATTAGAAAGCTTTAGAATTTTTCATGTAAATAGTGTTTCCTTAGTGTATAAGGGAAACAATTGAGGTAGTCAGGTTGAACAACCAAGACAGTTCTATAGGGTTCTTTATTGTGAATTATGATTCCATACGATTGCCCCATCAAAAACCCTGCATCCAAGGAAGTTCTAATAAGTTATAATGTCACGAGAATTGAGATACACTCAAATGTATCAATGTCTATATAAATTTCGATCAAGAAAAGATGTAATTGCAGGACTTGATTCTACCTCATAGTTTTTGTTATAGTAGTCATTGATGAGAAGGGTGAAATCATATGTGGGTGCAAGGAAGGGGATGAGGATTACTTTGCAATTGTGGACAAAAATAATAGCATAGCAATTAACAACCTTGTTTAGTCACTAGTTAACACCCTTATTTACCCATGTGTCCAGACCCTAAGCTTTTTATTTCCCTTGATTTTCTTTTGGGTTGGTTCAAAACTTAACTCGGAGTGATGACAGTGAAAGCGAAGGAAAATCCACAACAAACAAAAGAAGAGCATACAATGCACTCAGGTGTATACCGACTGTTTTTGGTGAAGAAAGCTATAACGTTGTAAATTGCACCTCGTGCAATTCCACATCACATAAACATCTTCACTACAAGCTAATTGAGAACATTCATTGCTTGTTTGTCCTTCTGTCCACATGGTTCGCCTTGTTAGCTTGGAACTTGTCTTTTATCAACCATATTGATTGGTTGACTTATGAACTCTAGCACGCTGCAGAGACATCTGCACGCCGCGCTAGCATCCCGTGAATTTGTCAATCCGCAAGTGGTTGTTTGAGCGTTACACCTATTCCCAAAAGAGTCTATAACACCTTTTCTTGCGGCCATCGATGTTGGGATTCCTTCTGGTGCCTATATCACTTGCATTTTGACACTTTTTAAGAACTTCTTGATTATTTAGCAAGTTCCCAAGTTATAGGCATATCTTTCTGCATCTTTTATAGGATTATCCAATGATTATCATCCCTCATTGTTGCAGCTTTTGGAGCTTCTTGTTAGCAACAGTCAGGCAGGAAGACTGAGGGGGGGGGTTCATCAGTCTTCACCGAATCTCAACAAATTAAACTACTTCAAGACATTAACTGATAAACCACATCAATAAAAGATAATAAAATTAACAACACAACACACAACACCAAGATTTTAACATGGAAAACCCGATTAAGGGAAAAACCATGGTGGGAACCTACCCACAATAAGATGATACTCTGCAATAGTATGTGAAAATATTAAAATGGGGAACGCACATGCATTCAGGCACACTGCCTAGAGCTCACTGCTCCAAACATATATGCCTTGAAGGCTACAACCCTTATGGAAGTCTCACTAACTTACAATATAATTTGGACTACAATCCGGAAGTAATGAACTGCAATAATAACATCGACAAATGCTTGATGACGGTTTCGGTTAAGCATAGTTGTCTACTCTTCAACACCAATCTCACCACAACACTTCGTTGAATGATATATCCTTGTTCACACATTTACCTCTCTCTGATAATGTAGACACAATACCAACACCTAAATTACATTATATCACCTACATATACAAATCATCAACCTTGATAACAAGGTCGGCTAAACCCTCAACCCTCAACTCATAATTACAAAAATTAAATTACACGATACAAAGATCGACCACTGGACCAATATTAAGATTTACATTACATAGCATGAGCCTAATTCAAATTCCCAAATGATTACTCCACCAAAAATCTTGCCAAGATCAAATGCAACACGCTACACCACCAGAAATACCGCATAACATGCAAATTATCACCAGTTCATAGAAATCACCACAAACTCGCACAATGATCAATGCAGATCGCCAAAACAAATAGGAAACACCAGAAAGCATGTTAGAATCATTCAGAATAGTTGCACCAACACCTCTTTTCAAATCTTCATCGATCAATGTCTCAAAGCTCAAGAACACAACCAATCAGCAATTGTCACAAGGAAAGATAACTTGCAGAGCACCAAATCATGAACCATCTGAAATGAAGATACACAAGATCATCCCAAACAATAATCCAAAATCTCAACACAAGATTTGATCACATCAGAATATATTGGAGGGAATACCAGATTCTGCAAAACAGTGATCAACAAAACCAAACTATAAAACCGGATCAAAAATCTTTTCCAAACTCACCGAAATAACTCACAGGAATATGTGGACATCAATGGCAACAACATACCCTAGCAGCAACGATGAACAACCAGATCCAACACTTTTGGATGTCCATCTTCAATGCTTCAAACATCAACTCCTCGGGTGTTGAAGGGGAATTTGTTGGCATTTGCATGAATATTGTATCAATGATATGTTATGTTGTCATTGATGTCAATTAATCGGTAATGATATTGTTGATATTATTGTTATGATGTTTTGTAACCGGTAGGAAGAATTTGTGGAGTGAACCGTTATTACTATATATTGGAAAGTTGAACCGGTAATCGGTAAACCCTACCTATTATTTTTGATAAACCCTAAACGATTAAGTTTGGTGAATTGGTTATATTGGTTTATGATCTGATGATGAGCGATAATGATTATGATACACATGACTATTGTATGAAGACAATTTCAAGTGATTTTGGCGAGTTGTTGTAACGGTTTTTGTCTAGGGAATGAGCAAGTATATTGCATATAATGCAAAGTGCGTTATGAATTACTAAGCTCGATGAAGTGGTGATCAAGGAGCGATCAAGGTTTTCTTGATTGATGTGCAGAGATTGCTATGTAATCCAATGGTCATACTTGAACTGATTTTTTTGTAATCTCTATGAGGATTGTTTTTGTTGTGTTACCGACCTAATTGATTTGTTTATAAGGTTGAAGAAGTTGTTTAGTTTAAGAGCTAGCAAGTGTTGGCAAAGATCAGGTGAGTGTGTCGCTTCTGAACCGGATGATGTATCTGCAGTTTGAGTAAAGGTAGATAGGAGCATGAAAAGGATTTGATCAAGAAAGTGTAGTGCTATTCAGACAGATCAACAAACTCCTATTGTTTTCTAACAATTACAACAGAATTGAAATCCCCTAATCGAGTAAGCTCTAACAAGCTTGGTGCTAGTCAAATCCTCTAACAAGGTGATCCATTAGCTTGGATTTTCAAATCCTCTACTGAGGTTACTCCTTACAGGGTATTGCTTCTAACAAGACATTGTAGTCAATCCCTTAACTGGGTGGTTCCTAATAGGATCAGTTCTTAACAAGACTTTTGTAAAGCTTTAACAGGCTAGGCTCCTAATAGGGCAAACTTTAGAAGAGTTCAGATAGTTATCTTGTGAGTCTCATCTCACCGTGGTTTTTCCCATTTGGGTTTCCACGTCAAAAATATTTGTGTCAAGTGGTGAATGTTTTTGTGGTTATGTTCTTATGGTTGATTTACTTAACTACTTAACTACTTTGATAAGTCACGATAACCAGAAACATTGAGAAATGAAGTCTGTTGACATATGAAATAGCATTTGGATGTTTATGAGTTTGAAGTTGTTTACTGTTAAATTGTTGTAACAATCAACTGGTTTATCTTATGAGTTTTTATCTTGACAGTGATATTACATTGATAGTTCTAAGTTTACTTTGAGAGAGTGATTTTTGAGATTGGTGAAGTTTGTATCAGTTTTTCTATTTACTGATTCACCCCACCCTCGAGCAGTAATTGACCAGATACTTATTCTTTCATTGAATACCATCAAAGTTCTCATTATCTCATTATCTTGTTATCTTTGATCTTGTTCTTTTTCTTTATCTTTTATATTTCTATCATTGCCATCATCTGGGTTGTCTGTGAAGGTGAAAACACTGAAACGGGGGTTTGACTGAGGCAAGCCTCTAAACACAATCCCCGACATTTTCTTTTCTTGTTTGTGTGTAGGTTTGTAATTGAGAGGGAGGTATTTATTTTGTGGGAGGCTTCAATTATGGACCGGTTGTAAGCTCCTCTTGCCTTTCTCCTATCTTTTCTATTGTTTTGCATTATGTATTGTTTGTTTATTTTATCATTGCATCGTTTTCCTAGTAGTTTAATCGCATTCAAGTCACTCTCATACAACTTCTATACTCCATCAGTACAAGATGATAATGTGCCATATTGGTGTCCCAGTTTTGCGTGCTCATCCTGAAGACAGAGACATAGTAAGTAGAGTTGTTCAGAAGTTTCATTTATAGCTTGTTAACTTCGTTTTGCATTTTCATCCCCTGGCTCACCTTTAGCGCCAATATAAGTGAGGTAGAGTGAAGGTAGGTTTGTCCCTTGAGGTTCATCACCTTGAGGGTGACAAATTTTGTCCTCTACAAAAGCCTCCTGAAAACAATAAGAGTGTCAAAAAAGGCGATTTAGGGCAAAAAAATTAAATGGCAGAAGTGACAGTTCTGCCCAAGATTTGTGCAAGTGTTTTGTACTTTCTAAAACTAGGAGCATATATGCGACAGGTGCTACAGTTGGTTTTGCTGCTGGTAAAGAAATATATTAGGGTTTTGATAGAGCATGCTAGAGTTTTGATACTTATGCAGTTATGTTCTTAGACTTGAGACAAGTTAGTTCTGCTATTAATATTTTCCCATGCTCTCTATGCACCTATGCATTCAACAACTTGAGAAAAACTACTTCACAAAAATCAAAGGATTAGAAAATCTTGAAATCGAAACAAATTAAAAGCCCTATCTAGAAAAATGTCAAAGATAAGATTTTATCTTTGGCCAATTTTAAATCTCTGTAACAGTTGAAAGCAAAACCAAGACAAATAACATGAAAACCTCGAGCAAATCCACAAGCCTATCAAATGAGAATGAAGAAACACTAGGCTGAAATTAATGAACATCACAAATGTTAAGAGTGAATGCCACAAACATTAAGGGTGCAACTGGCATTCGTAAATGCCAACTGCAATGTTAATGCTGCCTTTGAGAAATTGTACATGGAATTAACATTATAAGATGGGTTTTAATTTTTGCAGGTCATTCGTTCACCATTTTTTTATCCATTTTTTTTAAAACCCAGTAAAATTTCAACAACCAATCAAATTGCTTAGCATAAGCATAATTTTAATAGATCATAATCTATAAAATATTAGAAAGCTTTAGAAATTTTCATGTAAATAGTGTTTCCTTAGTGTATAAGGGAAAAAAATGAGGTAGTCGAGTTGAACAACCAAGACAGTTCTATAGGGTTCTCTACTGTGAATTATGAATCCATACAGTTGCCCCATCAGAAACCCTACATCTAAGGAAGTTTTAATAAGTTCTAATGTCATGAGAATTGAGATACACTAAAATGAATCAATGTTTATATAAATTTCGATCAAGAATATATGCAATTGTAGGACTTGAAGCTACCTTGTGGTTTTTGTTATAACAGTTGCTGATGAGAAGGGTGAAATCATTTGTGGGCACAGGGAAGGGTACAAGAATGACATTGTGATTGTGGACAAAAATAATAGCGAAGCAATTAACAACCTTGTTTAGTCACCAATTAACACCCTTGTTTACTCACGTGACTAGACCCTTAGATTTCATTTTCTCTTGATTTTCTTTGGGATTGGCTCACAACTTAACTCAAAGCGATGGCAGAGGAAAAACCACAACAACAAAAAGAGAGCATACAATGCACTTGAGAGTATACCGGCTATTTTTGGCGAAGGTAGCCTCCTGAAAATAATAGGAGTGTCGAAAATGGTGATTTAGGGCAAGAAAAATCAAATGGTAGAAGTGATGTTTTGCCCAAGATTTGTGCAAGTGCTTTGTACTTTCTAAACCTAGGAGCATAGATGTGACAAGTGCTACAACCAGTTCTCTTGTTGGTAAAGAAATATATTAGGGTTTTGATAGAGCATGCTAGAGTTTTGATACTTACGTAGTTATGTTCTCAGATTCAAGACTAGTTAGTTCTGCTATTAATATTTTACCATGCTCTCTTTGCACCTGTGCATTCAACAACGAGAAAAACTACTCCACAAAAATCAAAGGATTAGAAAATTTTGAAACTAAAACAAATTAAAAGCCCTATCTAGACAAATGTCAAAGATAAGATTTTACCTTTGGCCAAAATATTAAGAGTGAATGCCACAAACACTAAGAGTGTTGCTAGCAAGTTGTAGTGTTATTGTTGCCTTTAAGAAGTTGTGCATGTAATAAACATTATAATATAGGTTTTAATTTTTGTAGATCATTTGTTCACCATTTTTTTAATCCAATTTAAAAAAAAAACCCTAATGAAATCTAAGCAACCAATCATAAAATGCTCAATATTTTTTAAAAAATTACTATAATAATTAAAAAACATAAGACTATAGTTTAACTATAACTTAAAATGTCTCAATAATTTGTGAAAGAACAATTTAATTTAAATTAATGATGCTGAAAACATTAATCTCTCTAGGAACTAAAAAATCAATAATAACAAACAATTTAATTCAGAATAATGACGCTGAAAACATTAATCTCTGCCTTATATAAAGCAGACCTATAAATCAAATTATAAAGACCCACTACTCTATTACCCATATGCATATTATAATCTAATCCCCATTGACATATGTCAACTCGTATCGGGAAACACTACAAAACAACTACTATCTTATCGAGAGGAAGCTTAGGCTATACGACTCTTGTTAAGTTACAAATTTTGGAATTTGAATGTGACTTAAATTACTGATAAAAAATAACAGGTATGCTGCGGATTCCCGTGGTCATACGCTATTTTTTGGTCAAAATGATCTGACCTCTTCCGAGGATATACCTGCGTGATGGCCTAACGATCCCCACTATTTGAGGATGCCCACCGTTTGTCAGCAAAACTAAGAGCGACCAACATCAGAATTTTTAAAATCCGCTCCCAATAGTAATCCCAATCGAGTTTCCAGTTTCCTTCCGCGTAACATCCTCAAATATACTGTCCATTGTCTGCTCTAAACACGGCCAATTTACGCGTAATTACATAAAAATCAGATCGATCTGCTGAAAAATTCAAACAGGAAAACAAATCAAAGATGGGAAGCCGAGGGGAGTCAATTGTGGTGGCAATGGTCATTACCAGGGTGGTTTCGGTGGTGCCTCGTCTTCTCTCATGGGAGTGTGGAGGACTCCTCTCTTTATGTGCCGCTGCTTTATTCGTCCAGCTCAAAGCAGAACACGCTGCCCACCAATTTAAAATCCAGCGCCTTAACCCCAGGTAACAATATCTATAACAATTACAGTAAAATTCTCTTCGGGTTTATTGCTGACTGCAAAAATTTATCCACAACATGTCAAATTATGTTAGAATTGCAATGCCAGCATACCCAGTTCGACTCCCTTCAGCACCGGATGCAATTCAATTCATGCCAAGACAGAGTTTTTGCAATTGACGATCTAAATTAGACATAATTTGGTTGGTGATCTCTATGTAAGAGGTAAAGGTTAAGGTCTTGCAGCCAAGCCAGACACCATTCCAAAAGGGAATTTCATTCTATTTGCCTTATATATTATTCAAAATCTGTAGCTCTAGGTTTTGACCTCATTAATAGAGTTTGGGAGTAAGCCGAACATTACCAATCTTTTTTTGACCTGTGTAGGCCATATTTATGCTGGAAGTTCCCAAAACTTTTAATTGTTTTCTGGAAAGTGGATTTTTTTATTATTATTACTTCTATATTATGGCGAATCTAATAACCTTATTTGCATTTTAGGTGTTTTAATTGGCAATTTCAGGGTATATTAGATTGGTGAAGTCCCGGCGTTTCCCTTATTTATGTTAGATCTCTGAACAAGGTTTATCTAATGACCACAAGTAATGAAAAATTTGTTTTCAGTAGTTTGTAACTTTGGGTGAATTTAATAATCTTATTTACATTTTATATAAAAATTTAAATTTGATAATTGGCAAATACAATCATTGAAAATTTTGTGAAAAACAAGCGATATTACTCAAAATAGCCCACAATATTTACCTTGCTTTGCTGTGGTTTTTGGGTGTGTTTTTAACCCAAAATGTTGAATTCAATTTTCAAGCTTCGAAGCAATTCAATTAAAAAACAGGTGATTGTAACATTGTACTTTTAGGACATGATTAAGTTCGTGAGCTGTGTTGGCATTGTACATGTTATAGCTCTAACCTTCTACAAATTTCTTTGCAGGTGGGAATATATAGGGGATGGACAAATGTACTGTCCATAATTTGTAAATTTTTGCAAATCTAAATAATTTTATTTACATTTTAGATTAAAACCTGTCTGATGTTTTTTTAAAATAAAGTTGCCTTGTTTGGCAATTTTAATAAATATTGTAATTTTTGGGTGAATTTAATAACTTTTTTAACATTTTATATAAAAATTGAAAATTTTCTATTTGGTAAATGCAATCTTTGGAAACCTTGTGAAAAGCTAGCAGTTTGGCTCAAAATAGCCCATAATATTGTAATGTCCCTTTGTTGAAATAGGATTTATTAATAAATAATAATAATAAATTAAAATATAACAGAATAAAAATAAAAAATATAATTAAAATTTAGTTAAGTTTAATGAATGGTCAAAAGGCATGAAATGAAAAGTTGTGACTCCCTCAAACATGAGATATAAAAGGGAAAGAGAACTCCATTTGGGGGAAAAGGAAAAAAAAGGAAGAAAGAGGGGAGCAAAGTTATCAAGGAAGCATTAATGGGAAGAAGATAAGGAAGCAACTCTTTCCAAGGAGCAGCAATGATGAAAGGTTGTGACCCTTTCAAAGGGTGGTTTTTGTGAAAGGTTATGACCATTAAGAAGAGGTGTGACTCTCCCTCACATTGGAGGATATAAAGTAGAAAAGTTTTCATTTGAGAAGGAAGGATCCATGGAATAGAACAAAATATCTGAAGCATTAAAAGTATATTTAGGAGCAGACCTAAATCAGAATTATAAGAAAATCTGGAAGAATGATATGAACATTTCTCAAAGAGATCAGAACACAAATACAAATCTGCAAACAATAATAAAGCAGGCATTGAAGGAAAAGAAGAGGAAACATTAAATCAATATTCAGAGAATCAGACTTGATGGAATAGAAAGGATTCTCATACACACTTATATATATATATCGGAGTATAGGCAGCAGATCAGATTAATATAAACAGCAAACTTGTGCATTTAAAGAGGGAAACAACATCGAATTGAATCTGTCCAAATTACCACAACAGACTGAAAATACATAACCTGCTATAATTCTACAAGTATATTGGGCAAGATTTAGTGTCCTCCCAAAAAGGGACATTACAAGTGGTATCAGAGCATGTTCCTGCTAGCTTGAGGGAAATTAGTTAATGGAATTAAGTCAACAAGCTTTAAGGGCTATCAAAAGAGAAAGGAAGAAAGCCAATTAGAGGCAATGTTCGACAGGGAAACAAAAGGAAATCCAAGTAGGTAAACGAGGCATGATGAGGAAGATCTTAAAAGCATCCAAGCAGGAGAAGAAGGGAGAATAAACAAATGGATCTTTGTGGAGGAGCCAATCTAGTAATTATGGCACCCTTCCATCCCCAAGATCTATGGGACATTTTAAGCAAATGTTTGAAGCGTATTGGAGAAATCTTACGACACATCAATGAGCATACAAGAGCAGAAAGATTCGGGTTAGGCTCACTTTCTGACTTCTTGAAGGTCACATGCATTCTAGAATCATTTGGGTTAAGCCTAAACAATTCCCTATCTGAGATCCTTTAGTAACCACCAAATTCTTTTTTACCAACCTGCAACTAGACTTCTCAAAGGTAACATGCATTCTAGAATCATTCAACTTGTATACGGAAAGTAAGTTTCTTGCAAGTCTTGGAATATGCAAAACATTATTAAGAGTTTGAATTCTTTCATCACCGAAACACAACTTTACATTTCCCTTACTGACAATCCGCTTAGTGCTGTTATCACCAAGAAAAACTTCTCCATCATATTTTGAGTATGTAGAGAACCACTCCTTATGAGGAGTTATCTGGTAGGAGTAACTTGAGTCAATAAGACAAAGCATCATCAGGAATAGTGTTAGCAAAAATGAATAAAGAATCATTTTCAGCATCATCAGAGGACTTCTCTAGAGCAATCTGCACTCTTTTAGTTATTCTTATATTCATTCTTCACTTGCCCTCTTTTACCACAATTCCAACATGTTGCTCTTCCCTGGGGTTTTGGAGTGCCCTTATGACTTAGATTTGTCATTATTCTTATCTCCTTTTGGCCCTTCTTTCACTTTGGATCTTTTCTAGACATGCAGAGCATCTTGGGAGCCAATAGTCATCGATTTTCTTTTCATTTCTTTTGAGATAAGAGTGACAATGAGATTATCCATATTTGGAGCTGCTCCACTACCAGTAATGGCAAAGATTAGATTTTTCCAAGATTGAGATCAACAAGGTGCATAAATTTTCTCCCTCTATCTTAACATCTACTGATGCAAGCCGACTTAAAATCAAATTAAAAGCATTCATATTATCTGCAATAGAATCACCATCCTTTATTTTAAAGAATATAAACGGTTTTTAACCTATGACACATGGGGATGTGTCCCCAGGATTTTGCCGGTGTCCCCGTACTGGGACATTTTGAGGACGGGGACAGCCCGGGGAAGTTTCCTTAGGTCTGCCACTGTAAACAGTACATGCTTTGAACAAATTATTGGGGTTTCAATGAAAGTATATATATTATAGACTAACTATCCACAAGAATGCACTCCAACGTTTGAAAACATGAAGATTGTTGTGTTTTAAGGATTCTATAATGTATATTTCAATATGATGAATGATTTTGTAATGTATATATATTTTTATATAGCCATCCCCTGCCATCCTGTGCCATCCCATGCTGTCCCCAAAAATGGCCTCAAAAAATCCCATCCCCCGAAATGTGTCCCCTCGTCCTTGTGTCCTAGAAACTTGGTGTAACATAGATTATAACTTGTTACAAAATATTTTAGTCTGGTGAATATCACCTATCATCTTTCAAACTTATATGTGGTTGTCTCCTTTGAAACATCAAGAGGGCAAAATCTACAAGACACAACTGCATGATTCCTCATGCCTTCTTGTCAAACTTTTTCCAGTCTTCATCAGACATAGTAGCTGGCTTCGATTCTTATGAATTTGACAAAGAATGATCTCTTTCTTTCACTTTAACTTCCACATCTGTTAACTAGAAATATTGAACTTCTCAATATCCTGATGAGAGGTAGAGGCCATGGTATGCAATCCTTTCTCATTGATTTCCAAAACCCACACAATGCAAAAACTCCTACTGCAACCAAAAAGCCTCCAATACTTAAGAGAAAGTTCCGTTTTCAAAAGAACTATTGGCTTTGATACCAAATGTTGGAAATCAAGGTGAAACTATTGCAATATTAACTTTCACAATATGTATGCATATCTGAAATCTAAGATTACCCAATATTATTAAGTATGTGATTGCAAAAGAACAAAGAGCAGTAAATACAAGTGACAGTATTCATGTGGAGAAACCCTTGCGGAAAAAAAAATCCTTAAAATGAGTATGCATCAATACAACATCTCTGTTTGACAATATTCAGGTAGCACTTCATTACTTCTTGAACTTGCAAAAAAAACTGTAATACCACTAATCCAAGGCACCAATTTATGAAAGAGTTGGAGGTGAGATTACAATTGTGGTATCTCAGAACGAGTGGTAAAACCTGATAGGAGACAACTAGATTTTGCTAGTTTCTGAACCATGGGATGAAAGCCTGACTACTAATGGTTGTAAATTTTGGTAGAGTTTTAATATGTTAATTTACGTGTCAAAAAGTTGAGTTATGTTTTTATTTTTGAAAAATTTGCCACTTGAAAATAGGAGATATTATGCCCATTAGCAAAAATATCCGTGTTTTCAAAAATTATATTTTGCCATTGTAAGAGTTTAAAAAAATATCAGCTAAGTTTTTATTAAAATGTCCACAAAGCTAATAGATTAGCCAAAATTTACAAGCTGTATTTGAAAAACCTGAGATTTTCCTGAAATATTAGCCCAAAAATGCTTGTATACTTAATTTTTTAAAATTGAAAGATTTTCCTGTTGTTCTTCATTTTCTAAAAAGTTCTGTTATTTAGCATTTACCATGTTGGTGCATCTAATTTTTAAAATTTTCCGTGAACAACTTATCCACTTTCCAGAAAAGTAATCCATAGTTCTTTCCTGTCTCTGGACTTGATGTTTTTTTTGTGTGTCTCTTGTTCCAGGCCAGGTTCTTCATCAGGAATTTTCTTGGGAGCAGTGACACTGCCTACTGTTATGTTGTCACGATTGATTCAGCTACAGCGGAGCCTTCTTGCATACGGGAGTGAGAGTCCAGGTAGGTTTTTTTTGTAATGGAATAAGCATATGTATTGGAAATGGGTATTAATTGTAATAATGACTTAATTGATGTGGCTTAAATTCTTTTGATGCATAAAGTAGCCACTTAGTTATTAGACTATGAATTTATGTTATTATCATAAAAGCCTAAAATTCCTTATGGGAATGGAATTGATTGTAACTTGTGTGCCAATTATGTCTGTTTTTAATTATCTTATTTATTGGGGAATTGCCAAAAGCCAACTGTCGTTTTCAGAATGAGCTGCATTACCAATCTCTGCTGGAATATGAACTGAGGCCATTGTGCTGATAAGTTCAGAATCTTGCTGCTAGGCCACATATCTCTGGGTAATGGATAATGGAGAAATTAGATTTAGTTCTTTGTGCATATCATGTATTCAATTTTTTTTTCTAGTAGTTTTGTTATTGACACAAAATTTATGTATTCAAGAATGTTGCTTGTTTCTATAGAAAATGGAGCACAAGCAGGTAAAATTACTTTGTATGATGCTACAATATACAAACTTGCAGACACTTAATACAGACAAACCCCTGTGTAACAAGATTGTAACAATCTTGAAGCTTCTAGTAGGCATCACACACTGTCTGTTAATTACAAAATCCTCAAACAATCATTGTGCCTATTCTAATAATATATCTAATACCCTCTCTTAATGACTAAACCAGATACAATCCCAAGTTTATGTCTAAATTTGGTAAATTTATTTCTTTCTAGAGGTTTAGTTATTATGTCAGCAATTTGCTTCTCTTAGAACAATAATACAGACATGTTTTCATTATTGATCAGCTGGCAAGAATAATGTTGATAATTGATAAATTATAATATGCTTTGTTTTGGCATGCTAGCTTGGATTCTTCAGCATCTTGAGCAAAAGTGAGGTTAGTGTTGTCTGGTCAAGTTGAATTGACCAATATTCATGCAACCACATTGCCTCACAATCTGTATTGATGGCTGCTTTATAGCATGCTTTTGTGGAAGATAAAACAATCTCTATGTTGCAGCTTGAACTCTAGGAGTTGCAGGACTAGGAATGAACCTGGAAGTCCTAGAGGAAGTTGTTTGTGTCGATGGAATGGAGAAATCCGTATGAAACGATCTCATAAATTTAGCCCTCCACTCAAGTATGAGCTTTCCACAAACCCAAACCTCTTTCTCGGTGATATGAAAATTCACTTTCCAATTAAGAAAGCAAATATTGCACTTCCAATGCCGATTCCTCACTGAATTTTTGTACTTTCTTTGTATCACGGATGGTGAGAAACTGTCACAAAGGATTCTTCTTGCTAAATGACACCTTGGTCCATTGAGCCAACATCATAGAAGGGCATTTACATTTCATTGTGCCTGCAACTGAATTTAGTTTGTATTGCCTCCTCTTTCTTTTCCAGTCCTCATTTGCACTGCCCATTTCTCGATTATGTTGTAATCCTCATTATTGTAATTCATGTTGCAGTGACAAAAACAAAATAGTAATCTAAACCTCAAGAAATCAATATATAATCAAAAGCAGCACCATGGCCCATTTAAAGTGCATTTTTGAAGTCCAATTGCAAAAAAAGAATAAGAAAAAAACAATACTTATGGCAAGTGCCAATAACATTGCAACGATATTTTTAGCCCTTTTAAAATGCATTTCAAACCTCAATTGCAAAAGAAAAAAGAACAGCACTTGGGGCAAGTGCCAGAAACAAAATAACAATTTTAAACACGATGCAAATTAGAGAAACCAAAAAATAACTTCTTTGATTCCTTCTTATTTAAAATTTAAACAACAAAGAAAACCTTTTATTTTTCAACATATTAACCAATGAACAATGAAAAAAATCATTGTCCAATGGGTCAATGTGTTTGAATGCTTGAATCAAAAAACAACTTTGAAATTACAAAAAAATGAAAAAAAAAGCTTTGAGTCATGCACATGCCTAGTTTTGTCTTTTCCTGTGATTGCAAGAAGACTTTCTACGTCCTCTTCCTCTTTAACTAATTTCCTCCTCTGCTTTTGGTGAATGCAAAAATAATTATAGGCATTGGATTTAAGAGTATTTTGAGGTGGGGGCCTTGGTGGCATCCTTTTAGGGTTTATTTTGTTTTAAAAAATTCTTTTTAAAAAAAATTGAATGTTTTTTAATATTCTGTAAAACTGTAAAGTTACTGACTGTTGGCTTCCCTAGGCAAATCGAGGAATGTCTTGAAAACATGAATCAAAGGTTGGCATAAATGGTTGGAGCAAGAATTGAACATGAAGAAAATATGACAGTGGTGTTGTCCTGGGGATCATGATGATAACAAGGGCCCCACTATACACTAGTGACTTTTGTGAGAGTAGAACTGCAACTAAGTGAAGAAAGTCATAAAGTATTACCTGGTAAGTAAGAAAGTCGAGTGAAAGAGGTTGTATGCACCATCGAAGAAGCCCAGGGAAGGGAATAATTGAGAGGAAAGATCATGGAAGAGGTCTTTATCAAGGCCATCCAGGGTACAAACTTTCAAAGTATTCAAAAAAGAACTTAAGGGACAAGATTCTTGAAGCCACTTGATCAATAGAGATGACAGTGAAATTGAAAACACTCTGCACATTCTGGACTCACACCATATACTTGGAAGCAGTAAATAAAGCTCTAGCTGTTAATTCAGACAAGATTGATTACTGAGATTGCCTATACATAAAATAAGGAAAATTATTATGTGCCCTTAGTGGTTAGAGCATGTTGTCAAATATGGCCAGATTAATGGAATCAATGAATGGGAGGGGAGGAATTTGTGCCATGGTTGAAGACAAGGATGCACACATTGAAATGGAAATTACTTCTACATAAAGGTTTTATATCTCGACATCTAAGAATGTGAGATTGATAGCAGAATTAAGAATACTATACGAAGAGAAATAAAAAATGCAAGTAAAGTGGCAAAGAATTAAATAGTAAGGGCAAAAGTCAAGATTAGGAATTAAATGATCCAAAATGTTTAAGCATGGAAAAGGGGGACATTTTAGCATGACTTGTCGGAGCAAGAATCAAACTTGAATAAAATATGCTAGTGGTTTAGTTTTGGGATCATAATGATGAAGATTCCCCACTAAATACTGGTGAATTTTGTGAGAATAGAAGTGTAGTGAAGGTAAGGTCATCGTAGATCCCGACCCAGTAACTAAGAAAGCAGGGTGAAAGAGGGTCAACGTACCCTTGAGGAAGCCCAGGGAAGTATGAGTAAGAAGAAAGATACATAAGAGGTTTTCAGCAAGGCCATCGAGAGAATGACCTTTGAAAATGTGTTAGTATTCAATTTAAGAAGTCAAGAGACAAGATCCCTAATGATATATGATCAGGAAAGTTTGCAAATAGAGGTGATGGTGAAACTGGAAACACTTTACACATTCTGGACTGACATCATGTACTTGGACTCGGTAAATATAAGTTTAATACAAACAAGATTGATTATGTGAGATTTCCTATACATCATAGGGAAAATTGTGACAAGTCCTTAATGGTTGGAGCACTTTGTCAAAAATGGCCAGAAAATGAAGTCAGTGTATGAGGGGAGAGGAATGAGTTATTTTGTGGTATTTGTAGGCAAAAAACACATTTATTATAGTTGACTAAATTGAGATAGAAATTACTTCTCCATTTTCAGGTTTTATTTAATGGCACATTAGAATGTGGGTATGATGGTTCAATTAAGAACAATATAGGAAATGAAATTATAAATGGGGGTAAAATTGCCAAAAATAAGAATAGGACAAAAATCAAAATTAGGAATTAAAATCAGAGGCTAACAGAATGATCACCAAGGTTGGCCTACGATGAAATGGTTCAAGTGTGGAAAATGGTGGACATTTTAGCATGAATGGTTGGAACAAGAATTAAACATGAAGGAAATATGCTAGTGCTGTGGTCATCGTGATCATGAGGATAAAGATGTCTCCATCACACATCAATGAGTTTTGTGAGAGAACTGCAGCTAAGTGAAAGTCATAAATCTTGACCTGGAAACTATGAAAGCTGAGAGGGATATAACACACCAAGGAATTCTAAGTAAGGGAATGAGTGAGAAGAAGGAAATATGACAAGTCTTTAGAAAAGGGTATCCACAGGATGAACATCAAAAGTACTTAAAAAGAAGTGAAGGGACAAGATTCCTCGTGATACTTGATTGGGAAACTTTGCAAATAGAGATGATTATGAAATTGCCAACACTAAACACATTTTGGACTGACCATATATTTGGAAGCAGTAATATAGGTTCAATACAAACAAGATTTATCATGGATTCATGTGAGATTGCCCATACAGCATAGGGAAAATCATGATGAGCCCTTTGTAGTTGTGGAGTTCTTTGTCAAAGATGGCCAGATTAATAAAGTTAAATGATGGAGTTGTGCAGTAATTGTGGACAAGGACACACTCACTGTAGCTAAAGAAACTGAGATAGAAACTACTTATGCATCTTAAAGTTTTATATAATGACATGTTCAAGTGGGGGTATAGCGGCAGAATTAAGAATAAGATGGAAAAAGAAATTATAATTGTGGGTAAATTGGCAAAGAATAAGAAGGTGAGGGTAAAACCTTAAAGTAGGAATTAAATTTGGGCTTACTGAGTGATTGCCAGGGTTGGCCTATGACGAAATGTTTCAAGTGTGAAAAGGGGGACATTTTAGCAGGAATTGTTGGAGTAAGAATCAAATATTGAGAAAATATTCTGGTGGTGTGGTCCTGGGGACCACGATAATAAAGAGGACCCTGCCACAGATCAGTGAATTTTGTGAGAGTAGAACTGCAGGTAGGTGGTCATATTTCCTGATCTTGTAACTAAGAAAGCTGAGTGAAAAAGGTTCAACACACCAACAAAGAAGTCCAGTGAAGGTAATGAGTGGGAAGAAAGATACATAAGAGGTTTTTAGAAAGGCCATCTAGAGGATGAGCATTAAAAGTATTCAAAAAGAAGTGAAGGACAAGGTCCCTGATGACACTTGATCAGGAAAGTTTGCAAATAGAGAAGATGGTGAAACTGAAAACATTTTACACATTCTGGACATGTCAGGATGCTTAATGAAATGATGATGATGTTAGGTGCAGAAAATCAAGCATGTCAAGTGAGATGCAACCTCTGTACGAAAGTGATTGCATGAGTGTCTGGAGACTGATGAGCATATAATTGATATGGAACCCTTAGAATTAATAATGATTGATAATGCAGAGGAGTTCCTGAAAATTATGATCAAGTGTTTAAGCAGTAAAAAGAGGTGAAGCAAAGAAGCCTAAAAGGAATCAGACAAGCACTTTTTCCAAGCAGGATGGAAGAGCATCCTCCCCTCCATGAACGCTTGGACATTTCATCCGGTAGATAATGCTTTCTATGTCATGAAGTTTCACAGTTTGGCATTCAATTAGTAGCACAGAAGGAAGATGGAGAAAGATCCCACTGTTAAAAAGGAAAGTCTAATGATTAACATATTTTATTAAGTTGGAAACAATTCATATTTGCATAATTAATGCCAGATGCTAGATAAAATAAAATCTTAAAATAAATAAATGAAACAAGTCCTTAAGATTCAACTTAAGAAAACAATGGGACAAGAAATTTAGATAGAACCCCACAAAGTTTGATTTGGCAAGGGAGGATGAATGCGATTCTCTCAAAGTCAGCTTTTCAGCACATTTTTTTATTTAATGAAAAGGGAAAAAGCTTCTTCGGTGAGATGTATTGAAAATTGAGGAATATTATATCCTACATTTGGTCCTTTAAGTATAGTTAGTAGGCAATTGGATTGATTTGAATATCATTTAGAGGGACTGATATCAGTATGTGTAAATAAATGAACTTTGGAAGGTTTAAGGGATACGTTAGGATATCTAGTTCCCCTAGTTTGATGAGCACAAGATTATACTAAGGTTGGGGGGAGGGGTGAATCAGTATAAGACAATTTTTACTTTTTCAAACTGACAACCACAATGATATCAATTGCACAACATCATTCACGTAAGGTCTAAAAATTATGCAAAATGAGAAAAACACATGATTTATGTGGAGCAAAATAGATTTTCTTATATAAACTATTTTGACAAACTTCGTAGGCAACAACCCATTGGCCACACCAATCATCACAACTGAGCACTGACTCAACAAGAGACATTAATCTCTTTTGATAGGAGGCACCAACCTCCCCAATATGAGGCACCGACCTCTCCAATATGAGGCACCAACCTCAATCACAAGAAAGTCTTTGTCTGCTCAAAAACTGCTCTAACAAATCTGCTCAAATATTCCTTGATATCTGATATAAATCAGCTCTTAAGTCTGCTCAATCTGCTCCAAATCTGCTACAGATTACCTTGATAAATGTGCTATAAGACCACTCTTAAGTCTGCTCCAAATCTGCTCTTAGTCCTGTTCCAAATGTGCTACAAATCCCCTCAGAAAATCTGCCATATAACTCCTAGAAAGGTCTTCAATGAATCTTCCTTAAATCACTTTGAAGGTCTGCCTTATATCTGCCTTAAATCACCTTGAAGGTCTGCCTTAAATCTGCTTTTAGTTCTGCAATATATTTCGTTAATTGCTTGATGTCCTTACCTCAACTTCATCTTTTTATTTATACCCCAATCACGCCTTTTCACCCAAGAAGTCAACCTCATATGAAAATAATAATTTTAATTTAATTTCACTAATGTTGTCAGCCAGCTTTTGCACATAGATAAATTTCTTTTATTATTAATACACAGGTTGGCCAGCCCTTAGAATTCAAGTATTTATCTTTGGAACTCAATAAATATTTTCTAATCAAACCTCCTTTGACATCAATAATAAATCGTCTTCACATTTATTCCCATTTGACATCAATGACAACAATATTTTCAACAATCTCCCCCTTTGTCATTCATGGCAACCTCTCAAAAGAAATCTTGTGAATGCAACAGGAATAAACTTCTCCCCTTGACTAAAATATTCCCCCTAATTCTATTCCTCCCCCTTTCACATCAATGGCAAAGGGTCTTTTGGTTAAAAGATAAGAAAATGAATAGCTACCCTTTAACACATGCTACTTCTAAAAAACTTAGTGATAGGATGAGATTGATATCGCTCCCAATTTCTCTTTTGTGTACTTGTTGTGACCTTTTTCACACATCGCCCCATTGCAAATGGGGACCCTCTCTTTTCTTGCTTTCTAGGGTTTTGTTAGTGTCCTGTGACCTTTTGCTGCAGTTTCACCAAGCCTTGTCCAGTTTAGAGCATTTCAGGCCCTGATGATTGAAAGTTAGTTTTTGCAAGTTACGTGATTCCGAAGTGTGAACACCACCAGAGTGCTTAGAAAGGCCAAAGGACAAAGATCGCAATTGATTTGGACGAATTTGGACAACTTTCTATTTTTAGAAAGTTTGCTTTTTCCTATTTTTTTAGGAAGTTTCGTTTTTGGCATTTTTAGCCCAATCCTTGGTATGACTATTTTTAGAAAGTTTTCCCTATTTTTTAGGGATGTCTGCTTTTTGCTTTTTCGGGATGCAAACCTAGGGTTTACACTTTCACCACTGACCAGCTTCGACCGGAACTCGAAAATTTCAAGTTTTGAACTAAAAAAGCTAAATCCCTAGATTTTAGGCTTTTTGCTTTTTTGGGATGCAAACCTAGGGTTTACACTTTCACCACTGACCAGCTTCGACTGGAACTCGAAAACTCCAAGTTTCGACCTAAAAAGCTAAATCCCTAGATTTTAGGCTTTTGTTGCTTCAGACGATCCACCTAGGCATGGATTTCAAATTTCAAGTTAATCCAGTTAAATTTTGAAATTTTTCTAAAAATCCTCTAAGTCTGGCTAACAAAGGGTTTTTTTGCAGGTACAAATGAGGCCATCCAGAAGTCCGCCATGTGTTGAAGAGGCCATGATGGCCAACACTCTAAAGTCCGCCCATGAGAGGATGTGTTGAAGACCGCCTTGCATGGAGCAACCACCAAAGTCCGCCATGTATGCATTGGGAGGTCATGTGGGAGCACTCCCCAAAGTCCGCCACTGTCTTGGAGGCCATGTAGGAGGCACCTTCAAAGTCCGCCATGTGTGTAAGGTGCATAGGGGTACAACCCAAAGTGATGGAGGAACCTAGCCCGAAGTCCGCCATAGGCTAGGAGGGTCATGAGGAGAGGTCTCCAAAGTCCGCCCAAGGTAGGGAGAGCCTACAAAGTCCGCCCAAGAGCAACCTCCAAAGTCCGCCCAAGGTAAGAGAGCTATGAGGAGCCTAGCCTGAAGTCCGCCATAGGCTAGGAGGGTCATGAGGAGAGGTCTCCAAAGTCCGCCCAAGGTAGGGAGAGCCTACAAAGTCCGCCCAAGGTGGAGAAGCCACCAAAGTCCGCCCAAGAGCACCAAGTCTAAACTCCGCCATAGGTTGGGAGGTCATGAAGGAGTCTTCAAAGTCCGCCTAAGCTAGAGGGCCCTCAAAGTCCGCCATGTGTGTAGGGTGCCCAGGGGTAAGGTCTAAAGTTTGCCCTAGGGGATGTGTTCTAAACTCCGCCCTAAGCCATGGGAGATAGCTATGTCTAAACTCCGCCATGTGTGTGATGCCACCAACACCTTCCAAAGTCCGCCATACACATGGGAAGACCTTCCAAAGTCCGCCAAAACTTGGAGAAGATGAAGATAAACTTCCAAGAGTCCGCCTAGACATGGAAGGTCAAACCAAGTCAACGTGATGTCAAAAAATCCACAGAAATTTCAAAATCCAAAATGAAGAAAATATCTTCAAAAAAAATCCAAAATGGAAAGTTTTTTTTGGAGGAGAAGAATATTGAAAGATTATTGAGATATTAAATCAAAATGGAAAGTTTTTTTGAAAGGGAATATTGGAGAATTGATAAATATCTTCAAACTTAAATCAAAATGGAATGTTTTTTATGAGATATTGTCTTAAAACTGGGAAACATGAAGTTCAAATTAGAAGTATGAGTTGGATGATTTTAAGGGTTTCTACTTGAAGATTTAACCTTGTCTACAAATACTTCATTATCAACTTCAATATTACACCAAGAAGTTCAAAGTTACTAAGGAGAGCTTAGTAAAGTATGTCAGTTTGAAGATCATCTGGAGAAAATTCTAGATATTGCTGGAAGTTGGATAATATTTTTTGGCAAAAGTTTTACAGATTTTTGGAGAAAGGCAACTAGCACGAGGAAGAATTATCTAAACTTTTCTGAATTTTCTGAGTATTCTGGAGAAAATTCTAGCCTTACTTCTATCCAAGTCAGAGGTGAAATTAAAATTATGAATTTTCTGAATATTTTCCAGAATTTAATAAATGATTTTCTCGAAAATTTTGGAGGAAGAAAATCATTTTTTTTTTTGCTAAGTACGAATTTTTTTTTTGAAAGTTTTGACACTTGGTGGTAACCACAACCAGCCTTAAGACTGAGGGTTTTTAGGTGGAAATTCGATTTTTATGGCTAAGTATGAGAATAAAATGGAAAATTTTCCAACACTTAGCCATTTTGCAGCCCCGTTATTTTCAAAACTTTGCAAATCATTTTCTAACTTTAAAATTTCATTATTTGCTTGCAGGCCCCAGACATTATGAAATTCCAGGTAGACAAAGATGCTCCTCCAGAGTCGAGAATGACTTCAAAGTGGAAGAACATCAGCGACACCAACCTCAGACACATCAACCTGAGGGAATTTAAGAAGCGAATGTTTGGTTTGGACAACCTTGTGCCTACCACCATTGCGCGAAAGATGATGAAGAGTGGTATCGTGCATGCCGCTGGCTTCCTCCCCACCATGCAGTGCAATGAACTAGTAGTCGAATGTGCCAAACACTACAACCCCATCAGTAAGGACATTGTTGCACCTGATGGAAGAGTGCTGGTGAATGTCAGCGATGAGGCCATCAGAGAGGCCTTCAGGATCCCAGAGTACCACAACACAGTGTATATGACAAAGGACGTAGCTGATAGTCTGTACCATGACCACCTAGAGGAATACGATGCCATAGTTAACCATTCCTGGCTAGACAAGCCAAGGAAGGGCGCCTCTAAACTCTAGAGAAAGAACCTAGTGCGAGCATACTTCAAGGAGGACATTGGGGACATGATTGTCCTGCTCAATAGAATAATAGGAAATCCTCAGGGAGCTCCATTCGAACCTTGGATGTATTATTTCATTAATGAAATAATCAATGGAGTAAAAATGATAGACTGGGCTTGGATGATCAGCGACAACCTAGACAGCCAGCTAAGGAACCTGGAGACGAATAGGACTTTCTTCATGAGTTCTTACTTGTTTTATTCTTTGGCTAGGACCTACAGGTACAGAGGTCTCACTTGTAGAGGAGAAGTTGGGAACAAGGAGAACCAGTTTCCAGTATACGATTGCTATCCCCAGCTCCACATGGAGGAGAAATTCCATTTCAAAAGGGTGAATGATACCTTCCTGATGCACATTACCCGGACACTTCAAGGTGGCCTGCACCAGAGGCTCTCTCAAGAGTCTATGGACTTCATCGATCGGTTCGGGTGTTGGTACATCCAATATCCAAAATTCACTTACCTCCGAATTCAGGGATTCTCCGGGCCTCCATACAAGCTTCTAGCTTACCCTACCAACCGAGTGGTGTTGCTCGAGGTTGTGAGACAATTGGAGGAGTATATAGTGATTCAAAGGGATAAGCAAAAGAAGGCAGGGACGTCCTCACTTACAATCGGTAATGGGCTGGAAACATGTCCATCATCATAGGCCTGGTATCCCTTCTATCAATACAAGGCAAGAAAAGATTTCGATCCATTCCATAGGATAAAGAAGATTGAAGGAACAACGTTTGAGCACAGACTGGATCTAGAAGACTACTGGGCTAATGCAGTCGATAGCTTCGAGATCAGGCAGAGATTCTGGTCAAGAATCCCATTGGGTATGGTGAGAGCAACAGAAGTATTCAGGGTTGCCGATCAGGTAGAAGAAAGCCTAGAACTTCAGCAGCAGGGCTTTGAGAAGATGAAAAATGGACCCTTAGTCTTAATAGATTGGACAGAGGGAGAGAAATCAGATCTAGCAGACCTCATGAGGTCGGTGGTTGAGTATTCAAGGTGGTGGGCGTTTGAAAAGACAAAACAGTTGAAGGCCAAAGGTGTGACCTTGACTTATGAATTAATGGGAGTAGATGATACTCTATCCGTCAATCCTTGTACCTCCGTCGGTGATGCTCGAAATCTAGAAAGTGTTGGGTCTCAAAAGAGGAAGGAGTTGGTTGGAAGCTCCACAAAGGTCACAGGGAAAGGGTTGTAGGTGAGAGAAGAGAATCCAGCGAGAGTCACTCCATCCTCAGTGCTGCTTCCATTGCGCCCGATCAGAGTGCAACTGGGGAGCAAGAGATGAACATCTGTGTGATTGATGATGAAGTAAGAGTGCTTTCCCAGCCAGTTGAGGAAGTAGTGGAAAAGGTCTTCCAAAGTCCAGATAGAGAGCAAATTGAAGCACCTATAATCTTCTTGGATGGCATACCAACAAACCCAGGAGAGGCAGATGTAGAACAATCAACCATTCCGGATTGGCTGAGAGCAAGGATAAAGGCCAAGGTTCCCAAAGAGGCCCACTCAACTGAGGAGGTCACCGCAACATTCCTGGAGAAGGTGAATGAACCCGCTATAGCTAAACCACCCAAACCCGCTAGGAAGTTTTCCCTAATTCAGAGAGACAGTGCCGGATTCAGGACAGTCCAGATAGCGGTGCCCAAAGAAGGGAAGACTAGAGACAATGTCACCGCAGATGATTACAAGGTTACTGCCATAGAGCTGGGTAAGCCCACCTAGGACCAAGAGATCCAATATTTTGATGATTCCTGCAACGTTCTAAAGACGAGGCTGGCTCATGAAAAGGAAAAGAGGAAGAAGGTTGAAGAAGAGAACCAACAGTGGAAGAAGTATGTTCTCCATCTTACCAGCCCACTCAACCTTGAAGTCCCGGCTACTCCACCACAGCCTCTTCAGCAGGGATCGATGAAGGACTATGATGATATGAAGGGCTCGTACACTCAAGAAAAGGAATGGATTTCAGACGCTTCAGTGCGTGCTGACACACTGGTAGAAAACTTAGTATCGACACACGAGGCAACTTCTTTATTGATTGATCGTATCCAGGATCTAGCCTCTAATTGGGAAGAGGTGGACAAAATTCAGAATGAAATACTCCCTCATTTGAAGGTTATCCGAGGCATGTCGAAGAGAAGCTTAGTGGATAGGCATCATACAGATAGGAGACAGGTATGACTTCAGCACGTGGTACTATATTCTAGTCACTTGGATTGAGGTTTTGAAGAAATCCGAGACCAAGTGCTTTGAGACAGAGGCAAGTATTAGAAAGATCTTGGGCAAGGTATTCCGTGTGGCGTCAGAGATCTGGAAGAAAGAAAGCCTAAGGGAAAAGCATTTACAAGCAGAGAACCTGAGAGCCAGGATTTAGGCAAGTTTCTTCCGGGATTCAAGGATGATTGACAAAGGCAATCTTTCAAAGATTGCAAACTTCCTCTCCATCGATGAGAACTTCCTCACCCAAGCAGTCAAATGGGAAGGCATCCTTGCCACATATATCGATGATGTGGACCTCATCGACTTCTAGATTAGCGGTTTGCCAAGTGTCACCATGGAGGAGGTCAAGCTCATTGCGTCCAGATACGTTGAATCTTTGAAAGAAGAAAGTGGCCACTCACCTCAGTGAAATTGGCAACTGCGCCACATGTCACTCATTCATTTGTTTGAGCTGATAGTATTTTGGGAAACCCTAATTAGGGTTAAAGTGGTCCTTGATTGCTGTTTGATCTCGGCCATTCATTCATTTTGAAAAACTATATAAGGTTGCCTCCTCTCATTTGGAGAGTGTGAGGTTTTTGATGTATTGTTGCTTAAGGTCATTTCCAGATAATATATTGCATGTGCGCTGCTTTGTAATCTCTATTATTTGAATGATTTGCATGGTTTCAATTGCCTCAACACTTAGTTAGAGTTAATTTAGATTTGCTTTCATTGTTGTTAATTTGAATGAAGGATTTGATAAGTGTCAATTGATGGTGTATCTCCGCTCATACTTTTGGTAAATGGATGATTTCCATCTTATCGTGCAAAGTTAGTCTGAGCCCGTCCTCTGTGCATCCCAACATCACGATCATAAGCACAACCCATCGAAGATTGCACCGACTTTGTGTAGTTGTCCCTAGTGTGGCGAAGCAAGGTTTGGTTTTTCGATAGCACCCAGTTGATACCGTCTCCAAAATTGTAGGATTAGATTAGCCTTCTCAAACCCTGTCCCTTTTTCCCTTTCTTTTGAAAGTCTAAATCCCCAGAAAAAAAAAGAAAAAAAGAAGAGCCTAAAAATGCTAAATCCATCTAAGTCCAGCAGTTCAAGATACTTGTTAAACGTAAGTCCCCCTTGAAATTTCAGCATACACTACCCAAGAAACTATTCCACTAAAGTCGCTTGTTCGCCCATATAGACCTTGGAATCAGTAGTGATTTTTCAGGAGAGGATTGAATGCCTTCGGGTATCCTATCCTAATGTTTGGTAGATGATAAAACAGACACCAACAGTACTCAACTCTCTTTTCGAAGGGAGCTTCGTGAAAATGTCTGCAATCTGTTCCTATATAGCAATGCACTCCAACTTCACTTGCTGATCAACCATCTGCTCTTAAGCTTAAGATATTTGATTGGAATGTGCTTTGTCTTGGAGTGCATAATTGGATTCTTTGAGATGTTGATTGTACTTGTATCATCATAGAATATGGAGATGGGACGCTCATACTCAACCTTAATGTCCTTCAATGTTTGTTTCATGTAGAGAACTTGTGTGCAAAAAGTTGCTTGTGCGATGTATTCTACCTCTGCTGTAGATAAAGAAACTGAAGCTTGTTTCTTACTCAAACAAGATACAAGATTGTTAGCAAGGAAGAATGCTCCTCTACTAATACTTTTTTTTGTCATCAATACTGTCAGCCCGATCTGCATCCATATATGTTGTAAGGGTGAAATCTTCACTTCTTGGATACCACAATCCATAATCTATAGTGCCCTTTAGATATTTGAATATTCTTCTGATATTTAATATTCTTTTGATTGCTTGCACGAGTTTCCTTTTGTGTTACCTGAAACTATGCTACCAAACCATCTATTTGCATAATATTAGGTTTTGTAGTAGTCACATATAATAAACTTCCAATCATGGACATGTACAGAGTTTGATTAGCTTTAGGATATTCGTCATGCACTAATGCCAATTGATGAGCACAAGCTTATATTTGGGGGGGGGGTGGTGAATCAGTATAAGACAATTTTTACTTTTTCAAACTAACAATCACAATAATTTCCTACTGCAATTGGGGCCAATCTGGACTTTGATCAACATTGTGCTACATAGAGCAGAGAAAAGGGTTTCATGAGATGTGCTGGATGTATGGAAGAGAGCCTATTAAAAATTTCTTTTTCCTAGGGTAATGAAGTTGTCTACTTAGGGTGACTTATTGATTAAGAGAGATACATCCTTCTGTGGATGATTCTAAGTATAAAATAGTCACCTCAACAAATAAGGATACTTTCAGCAATTGTTGTACATGCAGGAAAGCTAAAGGAATTGGAGCTGTTTGTGAGGACATCCATATGGATCATTTAGAAGAGGAATTTTTTTTCTTGGATAATCCAAGTAGAAGAGAGGGATATATCTTGCCAGAATGTCCATTGAAGGCTGATAAGTATAAATTTTGAGACATAATTGTAACACCTTAGAAAGGGCTTCAACAAGATGTTTTAGTGAGGCATAAGTGGATGCCAGGCTAGGGCAACCTAGTTATGTTAGGGGAGGCATCCAAGTAGGATTACCTGCTGTAGACTTGGTTGATGATTTCAGTGGGCTAGATATTTACATAGAGGAATTAGAATGTCTAGAGCATCTTGGAACTGATGGAAGCTGTAGTTTATAGTACCTAGATGAACTTGGAGTGGCGGGCCAAAGATCAATCAAATTTGAATTACTTGTAACAAAGGAGGTCATTTAGGTAGCTTAAACAGTGCTTCACAAGTTTACATCTCATATGGTTGGCACACTTGGATGTCCAATTCAAGGTGTATGTCTCTTCCAAGTAACCTAAAGGGAAGAAGCATGAAAAAATAAAGCATATCTTTATTTAAATATTAGCACCCACCAATTTAAAATTATCTTGTTTGGCATTTCATGAGGCCACATCATTGTGTCATGAATTATTCCTAGACACCTGCATCTCCATGGATAAAATGATCCTGTTTTGAGAAATTAGTGTCATGTTAGCCTTGTACCACTTAGAATTTGAGGGTTGTCTTGAATATTCTTCTTATGTGAAAAATAATCATTGGGATCATGCCGACTTTGTATGAAATTTTGAAGATTTGATGACATAAAATTTAAATTCTGTTGAAGAAGTTGAGAAAGAATAATAAGTTGATTGTACTGTAGCAATGTTTAACAGTTACTTGTACATGAACTGGCTTTGTTGCTGTATCTCCATTATTGCTTGGGCCGTGGACTATTGAAGCATCTCTTCGAACAGCTGAGATTAGTATGCCTGAAGGTGTTTTATTTCGGAATGAGTTTCCTGTAGAAATACTGTGAAACTTTAGGATCATATATGTTCCATTGCCCTTCATACATGGTTTGGTCCAAAGTTTATGGAACACTTGAATATAATGTTTAGCTGACTAATTAAAAATTGCCAAGAAACAAGTAATGTTGATAAGTGGGAGACAAATGTGGATCTGTAACTGAGTTAAAAGTTGTGATTAGTTAGATCTAGGTATGTTGTTGCAAGCTTCAATATTGTGAGTCTGCAATAATGTAATTGTTTAGCTTGGCTAGATCACAGCTTGCACTGTATGCTTAGAATTGGATACTCTTAATGACGATCTCATCATATGCCTCATACATAGTATAGAAGGGTGTCTGTGGTCGAACCACCTAGATACTCAACTACATCCACAACCTTGAGATAATCATATCACTAGTATGTCAATAAGCGTTAATATCTTGATGTAATATTTGTATGATTTGGATGATATTAGAAGTAAGTCAACATTAACATTCAACATACATGCTAGGCTGAAATATTTCAATGGATGTTGATGACCAAATGCTGATGTAGACATAAACTAGATTTTACTCCTAATAAGTGCCAAAGAAAGAGAAAAACACTCAAGAAAATGAAGTTTTGTATGTTGCTGTGGCTGGACACGCTTAATCTCAGGGGAAGAACTATAAACCTTATTATTCTTGGTACCAATTTTACTTTGAGAGTGCAAGAAAATTACTTATTGTAATGTCCCCATTTTCGTGAGCATCAGAGTTCGAGGGATTAGCCTATTATTTGGACTCTCGTAAGCTAATATGTTTGGATAGAGAGTCTCAGTGGCAGTTAATGGAGATTGTTGTAACTCCATTGTCTTCAGTTCAATCTTAGTTTCAGTTCCTGGCCTTTGTATATTAGTGCTTGAGCTTAGTTGAGGACTTACTATTTATAGTAATTCAATCTGGCAGTGAAGCTATTTTTAGTCAGGGCACCTGGACACATGGGGGTTATACAGTGTTGACCCCAACCTTTGTATATAAGTGCTTGAGCTTAGTTGAGGAACTTACTATTTATAGTAATTTAATCTGACAGTGAAGCTATTTTTAGTCAGGGCACCTGGACACATGGGGGTTATATAGTGTTGATCCCAACTTCTGACGTCAAGTCAAAAGACTGAATATTGAGGGAGATATTAATATTTTAGTGGTTAAGTTATTTAATTAACTTATATGGATATTATAAAGTCATAAAGTGACTTTATTAAAATTAAAAGCCACTTAAATATTAAAAAAGTGAATTTGGACGCCCAAAAGCAAATTAGACTATTAATAGTGAACTAAATACATTTAAATGTATTTAAATGACATTGGGTGTACCTTTTTGGGAATTCGTGCCATTTGGGGTTATAAGAGGAAAAAAGCAATTCAACCTCAATTGATTATTAATGATTTGAAATTGCTTGGTTTTGTGCTTTGAATTTTCTGAGACAAGGGTTTCAGAGGGTTTGCTATTGAAGAACAATAATTCTTCATGGTTCTGTGATTTTGAGGCTGTGAAAGATTAGCTGAATTATTGCAACTGTGAGGGCTTCATTCAGGAGTCTTATTGTGCTTCATCAGAGGTTATTTTCTTTAGTTATTTGCAGATTTTTCAATAAGAAAAAGGCATTCAGGTTTAGTTGCCCCAATTAGCAGCATCTTTCATTTCAATAAGCAGCCGTACAAGATCCGACTGTACAATTCTTGCTTGGCACATGGGGTCCAGAAAAGGGATGTTTTGTTTGGGAGGTTGAAACGCCTTCCTATTTTGTAATCTGGTTGCACCATTCCCAATGCCCAGCATATTCAGGTGGTTTCATCTCATTTCTGGCTTGGAGAAATTGTATTCTGGACTTGTACACCTATTTTGGTCAATTTCCCAGTCTTGGCTGGCAAGTTCCAAAATTTTCTTATTTTAATAATCTGAGAACCTCTGGGTATGTTTTATGTATTAGTTTCAATTGTAGTAGTTACCTGATACTTAATATAGTTGCAGTTGCTCTATACTTCTTATCAATTCAGTTTTATGTGCATTTCTTGCCTGGCACACTTGTTATTTTTTGCTTAAAATTCTTCAAAACCTTTGAAATTACAAAAACAAGAGAGCATTTGCATCAGTAGAAGAGTTAGAACCAGCAGGGTTCTTACACTTATCTTTTGATTAAGTTTTGAATGAATATCCCTCAGAAAAAAACTCTAAAAACTTGCTGGGAAATTCTTAATTTTGGATGACTGCATAATAGGTTTTCACAGGAGAAAAGAATATTGCCAACTTTGCTAAATTTAAAATTATTTTGAGTTATCATTCGCAACATTTTGGGGCCAAAGAATACTTAAGTATCCGTGAAAAATAAATTAACTACAAACTGGTTATTAATAGTGATCATTGACCTAGATAGATTAATGTTTAGATACATCCTTTTGGCAAAATTATTTAAAATTGTTTCGGAAGCCTCTTATGCTATTTGCTTTAGCCCCATAATATAAGGCATATTCTTGAACAAGGGGGATATGACACTGAATTCCACTTGGACTTTGGCTTTGATAAATTATGGAAATAAAAATGAAATATTATGGATGTTTTTTAATATATATATTTTTAAGATCATGCCTGTTCCGTACTTGAATGTTTTTATGTCAGTAATCCTCTTTTTTAGTACTCTCAATTTCTTAATGATTGTACAAGTTCTTAGCTTTTTTATGGAAACAACATTTATACTTTGTTTCATATAAAACTTCCAAGGCTTCTTGGCTTCAATCATGTTTATTAAAAGGAAATCTTAATTGTAGTCCTGATGATGACAGTGCTAAGAAATGAGATAGCAGAAATATTTCTAAAATAGATGGTCAACAGCAATTTTTCACGTGGAATTTTTTCTGAAGCTTCAGAACATCTTCTGTTCATGTACTGTAAATCTAGACAAAGAAGAGCATTAAAATGGTTTGTCATTCTCATTTTCAATTTCTCCTTTTACTGGATTTTGGGAATAATGATCAGTAATCACATATAGCATGCACTATTTGCTTTCTTTTTTGTGTGCACTTTCTTTGAAGTTATTCAGATGTTCATTGTGAAACATGAGTGCATTCTACCGTAATTATATACTGCAGATTCACACAAAAACGAGAGCACTGAAATAATTATTAGGTTTTATTTTTCAAGTACCTCTTTTTTGCATTGCAGAAAATAATTGTTTATTGCATTCCAGCTTTTCCTCCTGGGCATGCTTTTTGCTCTTCTCGAAGATAATCTCTGAGCTTTAACTAGTCAAAGTTAAAAAAGGGATCTAATCTTTTTATCAAAAAGCATTCTCTGGATATGCTTATTGTTCTTAAAGATAATTATGAGATTTATCTGATCAAAATTAAAAAGGGACCAATTTTATTGTAGTGGACAGTCTGAGATATGCTAGCTAAGATGTTAGTATCTAACTGCATAATTATATTTTGCAGTACTGACAATTTTCTGGTTTATGACAGCACTGGAAACTTTGAGGCTGTGTTTTTGGGCTTCCTGTGCATGCAGCTTGGGTGTGCTTTCTTTCCTTGTGTTTGTTCTATGGTATTCCAGGGAAGGAGGAAATCACCATTCTTCAGCCAAGAGGATGCAAGTTTCTGCTATTGGCATAGCTTTTATGGTTGCTTTTGGTATACAATGTTCCTTTTCATTGATGGGAAACACAGAATCAGGTTAGTAGCTTGGTAAACTCTCGTTGGCTAGGGAAAAAATATTAAATGTTTACTTGTTCTTCACATTGAAGACTTCACTCAATTGTCCGTGTTTTTTAAGTTTATAATACATGGGAAATCAAATTTGAAAATGTTATTTTTAATTTGATGACCTGATACTTTTGGTCGGGCCAATAAATTAACAATGAGGTCTGGATGAGATTTGCCTTTCAGGGCTTTTCATATCCATGGGAATGGTATGGCTCCTGCTACATGCATTGATGTCTGGAATCGTACTGCAGTACATAATTCATAAATTCCCTTCCTGTTCTTCCATAGGTTTGTAATGTGGCTAACTTTTATGAATTTTAATGTTTATCTCGGTTTTTGGAGGTCAGATGTATGCTGAGGCTTTGATCTGCATAAAAGGACTATCATGATTCTCATTTTTAGTTTATATATTTTTTGCTTTAAAACTCATATATCAAATGCAATTGTGAAATGGAATTCTCATTGTTTCCAGGTGAAACCCTGCTGGTTACTAGTGGGCTAGTTCTTTATTTGTCTGATGTGTTAGCTTGTATCCTATCTAAGGTTTGTGTTTCAGTAATATGATGCTTGTTGTATTCCTCAATGGCATATTTGTTGGAGTCTAAACTCTGAAAATGACTAAAAGAAAGCAGTCTATTCCTTTTACAGGTTAAGATGTATGCTCCATTATCAAATCAATTTGTTGGAGGACTTAATGTAAAAGGAGATGAGATTGGTATGATCGTACAGGTTTTCATCCATAACTCTTTAAATAACTGGAAGAATCTGGGTTTAATTATTAATTTTTTAATTTGTCACTCATTTTCTTATTAAAGCCAGCGAATGAATTTCAAGGTTTCTTCTATATGCAGGCATTTCTTGGTAGTCTTCTACTGATGTCAGTGACCTACAACTCTTTCCTCCATATTTGGATCTGTTGCATAAAACTAATCAAGGCTCTAGCTTCAAGAAATGATGAAAGAACTTCAGAAAAATTTCAAACTTCCATTATGTTCTATGTGGCTCTTGGGATAACATTGATTGGGCTTACACCGCAGTGGTTATATTATATCAAAGATTTTGAAACACACCCTTTGTTGTGGTAAGCTAAAACTCATTACTGGTTTTAAGATTTCAAAGTTTTCCAGAGAAGTAAGCATTTTGAGAGAATGAACATGCATTTGTTGAACTGTATGTAATTGGGTATCAGTTTTTTATTAACTTGTTTACTTGGGAGTTATATTGTTTATTGAGAAGTTATTGCTAGTTATCTGATTACCTGTGGAGTTCTTCTTCTTGTGAATCTGCAAACATCAATCCTCTCAATCAGGGACTGGAGTTCCTTTCTTGTGGGGTCGGTGTACCCTTGACAATGAACTTTTTATTGTCTAAATGGTTCACTTTGTAATGAAATGAAACAGTTCACAATTTTTTGGACCTATGTTTTGGAATAGCTAGACACAGAGACATTAACCTTCCTGTTCAATTTTAAAATCATTGAAATGAAATTAGGGTTGTTGTGACCAAAGGGTGACACATATTTTCTAATATTTGTCAACATTCAATGCATTACGTTAGGTTAGATTCAACACATACAGAAAAAAGTGCAATCCATCCTTTAGTATGTAGAAACTAAGTACAAGTGTCATGACAAACACCACTTTCTTCACACATTTTAGGGTTTTGATTGGGTTTGGCTACATTTGTAAAAAGGAAACTGACCTTGTCATATCTTTTGTCTACTTTTGTATGGGCTGTACATCACCACCAAGTAAGTAGGAGTTACACTTTTGAGCTCAATCCTCCAGCTTACCTTGGTCTGCACCTTGTTTTGAACACAGAACTCCCACAACACTACTGTCCACCTTTGTTATGCTCAACCAACACTGTAGAAATAAAATATATTAATGTCCACAAATAACCAAAAATAAATCAACGGGACAGGAACACACAATGGGTACGATAGCAAAGGATTAGGACAAAAAACAATTTAACCCATTGTGTGTTCCTATCCCGTTGATTGTGTGGCCTTGGGATGGGTCCATTGATTTTCACAGAGGGTTGATTTATTCAGGAGGTTTTGGATCAACTTAGGAGTGCATATGTTTGTCAAAGCTTACATGTGGCTTTTGAGGTTTTCTAATCAACCTTATCATCACTTGCAAAACATGTGGTGGTAACACTGTAGTCTAACTCCTCTTCTATCATACCACAAACAGATGGTGGCGGCTGTCCTGACATACTCAGTTCCAGGCAGGCAATTGAAGTGCCATTCTTGGATAATTGGGACACAAAGAATCTCATCAGTGAAGGCCAATGTTCATTAGCATTGGAGGTTGTCTTGTAATCAATTATTTAATTGCTCCTTCACCTTGCTTATGTAATATACTGTATGCTAACAATCTTTGTAGACACAACACAGGATAATGAACACACAGTTTAGGCTAGTAGATAGGTGGATGGCTGAGGTATTCAATAAATCCAACCTCGCAGATCATGTACATGACTATTGCATGGTGAAATCCTGCATTACAATTCTTATTGAAGTGTCTAACTTGTTTGTTTTTTGTCTTTCCCCGGTATGTTACACTCTGATATAATTTTCAGCCTCTGTCATTCATGTTTATGCTCTTGCCATGGCACATTTAGCTTGCTAGGTGTGTCTATACAGTGGGAACCATCCCAGGCCCTGGAACAAGGGAATTGTAACTCATCTTCTCTTTGTGCTCCGCAAATAGAGAAACAAGCACCTGCAAAATACAAACATGGTCCCTTTATCTTCACCATCCACTATACAATATGCACTGTGAAAAAAGGAAAGAACTCCTGTACATCAACCAAACAATATAAGCTGTTATTTACATTGATAAACAGGCATTCACCAAATATTTTATGTTTCGCTTTCAATAGTTTTTACAGGGCCTTGTTATATTAATAGCAATAAATTCAAAATTTTGAATTTCAAAAATATAAACTAGGTCTAGGACTTTGACAAATCTGCTGCCTGGTAATGATATCTTTCCAACCATAGACAATGACCTTTGATCTATCATGAACATGTTGGGGTCTTAGACTGGAGATTGTTAATACTTCTGATCTAGATATCCTCAGCAGAATTTGTCCGCTCATGGCATACTTACACCTTACATTGCTTGATTATTGTCTTCATCACACACCAAACAGAACCACAATAATCATGGCATCAACAATATATATCTTGTAATTCTCATATTCAAGGAAATTTATAATCCTCTTCCTGCATTTTTTAGCATCATTCCACAGATTTAAAGTGCTGATACTGAACTCACAGGTGAATTAGTCCCCAGATCTCATATTTGGGTTCATCTTAATAAGATCATGTCTGGTTTTTATTGAAGTTGCTGGTTTGGGTTCGGGTTCGGGTTCGGTGATCTGGTTCACCAGTGTGGCTAAATTTTTTTTGGGTTTGGCTTTGTAAAAAAAACATGCTTCATATATATATATATATATATATATATATATGATATGATATGATATGGTATATGTATGTACATTGTATACATGTACATATATTTGAAATGATAATTTGATGTTGTAATTAATTAAGGAGAGGAATACTCCTTATATAGAAAATTACAAGACAATCTTTCTATAACGGAAAGGATCGAGAATAGAATCATGAAAGGTAGAAAGGAAACTTCCTAAAAGTAACGAAAGACAAAAGGCATAAACGAAAGTTTGTAAATACTAACTAAATGACTAAGATGACCATTATATCAATATTACAATATTATTTTAATACCCTCCCTTAATGGCCATCCTACTAACTGCCCTATAGAAGATGTGACATAATCTGTAGGTCATTTGGCCTACAAATGCATAGAAGGCTGCCCCCTTCTCCTTATTATGCTTTGCGACATGAGCCTGCTGCTGAGACCCTTCCTGGTTCTACAGAATTTCTGGATATGACCAAGTTTACCACAATCCATCCAACATAATGTTGGGAAACAAAGCTATCCCTCTTTCTATTTAGAGATACGGAAATTGAGATTAGTTGCTCAAAAACTTCACAGGTCTAAAAGAACATGATTTTTCCAAAAATCGTCAAAAGAAGGAACACCCACAACTTTGTAAAAAAAATTGTCAAAATCTTTTATAGAAGAACACCATTCTCTCTAGAAACCCTAGATGTGACCATAACAAGTTGTAAGAAACCACGTTTTTGTGGAAAAAATCATCAAAACCTTGATGCGATGTTGAAATCACATACGATTTTATGAAAAAATCGGCAAAAACCTTCATTTTGTAAAAAAACCGATAAAAATCCATGACCATGATTTTTTAGGAAAAAATCATCCAAAACCCTCCCTAATTTTTATGGAAAATATCATGAAAAACCTTTCCATGATTTTTTGTGGAGAAAAAATTAGAAAACCCAAAAAACTACACCACCCTTAATGATTTTTTGTGGAAAAAAAAAAAAAACCCTCTGACAGAGAAAGAATCCATGAACAGAAAGATGGCCAAAAAACCCTTCATTGCGCGGTAAAACACAAACATGTTGCACGGAACAAACCCTGGTGTGATAAAATACCGTGTGGGAAAAACACGATCTGATGCGGAAAAAAACAAAAGAATCAGTGCGGAAAACTCAAATCCTGAGCAGAATCAAACCTACACTCGTTGGCATTGAAAAAACTAGAAAAAAATGGGGCTGTCGTGAGCTAAAACCCACAAAGATTTGCAGATATGTTGCAGCCTATCACAGAATAAAACATAAACCTCGCAAAATACGGGAAAAACCCTTGCACAGAATAGATAGAAACGTCCCAGTGTGAGCCCCACAATTTTGCAATCGAAAGAATACTAGCTGCAACCCTTGCAAACAAATCACCCACTTTTTTACTTGGAAAAATCCTTTAAGAAACGCCTTCGAAAATCTTCAACAAAACCCTCAATTCTTTTTCTAGAAAAAAATCGATCAAAAACCCTTTTGAAAATCTCACGAAGAATTCAGGAAAAAACCATGATTTTATTTAAAAAATTGTTAAAACTTTTGAAAAACTTTTCAAGTAACAACACCAACACAAATTTTCATAAAAAATTGTAAAAACATATAGAAATAAATTCCACGCAAGTACCCACAATATTTTTTTTTATATTCATCAAAAAGACTTTTACCACTTTGATACCATGACATGCTAATTTGATGTTGTAATTAATTAAGGAGAGGAATACTCCTTATATATAAAATTACAAAACGATCTTTCCATAAAGGAAACGATTGAGAATAGAAACATGAAAGACAGAAAGGAAACTTCCTAAAACTAACTAAAGACAAAAGGCATAAACTAACGTTTCTAAATACTAACTAAATGACTAAGATGACCATTATATCAATATTAAAATATAATTTTTATAATATATACATGTATCAATGAATTTATACAAAAACTTTAAAATTAATAAACCGAATGCTCACTTCAATATGTTATCAATAAACTTTAAAATTTAAAACATTGGGGTCTATCTGTAGTTTTGAGAGCATGCATATAACACAATCGTTATTGTTTTAAGCATGTGCAAAACTCCTTCTTTGACCACTCACAGGACACACAACAAAATGCTCCCACTTAAACTGATATTTCCATGAGGACTTCAAATCATGCGATCTGGAACGTTAAGAGCCACACCCACATGCTGTGTATCACACAATTGCAAAAGCAATTGATGTGCATATGCTTTGTTGACTGCTGATTGGAACCTGCAGCAAAACCAAACCCGGATCTGGCATCCTAGAATCCACTGTTAATTGTAATGTTTTTTCCTGAATCCTGCATGCAACAGTTTAGTGATGCTTTTTTTTTAAGGCGTCTCTATTAAATGTGCACACCTCAATAAACATCCATGTAGCTACAATTTGCTTAGGACATTCATTGACCAATTTTTCTTTATATGTCATTGTCTGCTGCTTTCATGCATTATACATGCTTTTGTGTATTATTGACATCCTCCTTGAACATGTTTATCATTATCATATTTTCACATATGAATGCAGTTCATCATCACCATCATCATCATCATCATCATCAGGTTAAGTGGGCTTATTTCTTGATGCTATGCTATGTTATGTTCTTAACAGCTTTGTGACTGCTTCTTTATAAGTAGTGAGTTAGGCCATTGGCAAGATGCCTTAAAAAATCATCTCTTTTTGAAAGCATCTCCTAGCCAAACCTTCAAATTCCATATGACTTTGATCTTCTGTTGATTAAACATATTGTTTCTCCTCATTCTTGTTGCAAATTGTAAATCTTATATATAATCTGAGTATCATCTCTCATATATCCAAATTTATTCTTGAGTGCTCTGAAGGTCCTTCCAATTCCTACATTGGTTAGTACATGTAAGTTGCTCAAGGACTCATAAAATAGCAGGTAATATTTGGATTAAATATGTCCCCTCTAATTGACCATTTTCTGTAATGATTGTATGGGTCATCTCCTTTTGCACTAATAAGCACACGTGTTTTCCCTCTCTCAGCAAACTAGTGCTTGTCATCTTATTACTCAATATTTTATTAGAGTATTTGAGTTATCTCTGGAAAAAAATCATCTGAATAAACCATCTTTCTCCTTGAGTGACATTCTGCAGTGTTTTCCCCTTAACCAGGATCATTAAGAATATTCTACAATGTCTGTATGATTCAATATTGCTGTTTACTCCTAAATGTGCACACTTGTTTTTCCCTCTCAGCAGACGACAGCTGTCATCTTATTACCCACTATTTTATTAGAACTTTTTCTTATCCTTTTGATAAATCTTAGTTTCATTCTAAACATCAATTGAATCAATCTTCCCTCTCTTCAGTCAACAGGCTGCAGTTATTTTTCGCACCTGTAAGGTCATTGATAATATGTGATTATTGAAATCCTCTTGTCAAGACTAGCCACATCATCCTCTCCACATTCGAGAAAGCTCTTAGTGGTGCTTGCATCTTTGTTTTCAAAGCCTTGGGATAACCATAAACTTAGTAGTCTGTGATACAGTGGTGGGTTTAACTCTTATTTGTCTGAGTAAGTTTTCTAGTCCTTATTGGCATGAGGGCACAAAACTGCTTTTTTATCTTCTTCATTGATCAATTGGCTTACAACCTTAGTTAGCAATCATTTTGTTTTTGCTTGTTTACTATTCTTGCTTTGTGACATCTTTTGATTGTTCCTTGCAGGATCTAAAGACAAAAGGTCATATGACACTGGATTTTTCCTATTTCCTTGAATTTGTCTCCTTATTTCCAGTTGCTCTCTTGGAAACAACCAAAGTCTTCTTTTGACTTGTTTTCTCATGTTACATGTCTCTTCCAATTTAGCCATTCTTCTTGTAGGAAATTGTGAAAGGTGGTGATTGATATAGTGGGAAAGCTATAGAGGCTTAGAAGCACAAAAGGCATTGGGATTCTTCCCCCCCCCCCCACTATGATCCAATATCTGAATCTGATGGAACCATACCAATTGGCCAACCACTAATTATTCTCAAAGTAAAGAGATCCAATCATGGAGTTTTATTAATACTTGAAAAGTGATATGTACAAAAGGTCATTTCATCCACTGAATTTTTGTTGTCTTAGTCATTGACTACATAGAAAGGACGCGGCATGCAGCAAAATTGTAAGTGACAAAATGATCGAACTGTTCCAAAATAAAAAACTAGCCAAAATTATTTCCAATCCCCGAGAACTAATGTAAAAAATTAAGACATGCAAATATCTCTTCCACCATCTCAAAACACTTAGTCTCTCAGATATTGATAGAATTCTACGTTTGAATTCTGTGGTGGTTGATGGGAAGTCATTAAGCTCCAAAAATCTCTTAGAATGGATCATATTGCAGTACATATTATGCCCAATTTTTTTGCTTAAATCCTTTAGATGCTAGTAAATTATGAAGCTAGGATATTTTGACCAAATTCGAGAGAATTGAATTTGTTGGTTCTCAAACAATACTATTTTCATGGGATAAATCAGATGTCTCTATTAGATTGTGCAAGTACGCTGAAGTTATGTGAGACCTTGCCTTCCTTTACTTGGAGGTACTTAATATGAAAGATGCATTGTTATCATATTTTTGAATTCTTTTGCTGCCATTGGCAGGGTTATTGATTTTATATTGGAGAAACCAATGGAAAGGTTAGCAGTCTGCATATACTGGTTGGCTGTTATTTGTGTGTCTGTTCTGCGCTTTTACAATATTTCAAAGGACAGTAAGATTGAGCGGATACTTCTTCGAAAATATTACCATTTGCTGGCTGTCATAATGTTTGTTCCAGCTCTTCTCTTTGATGTGAGTTAATTACATTCCATTTATTTTAATGTTTTGAAGTATGTTATACTAAAAATCTTCAAAGAGTAAGTTTCTTGTACCTGTAGGTGTTGGTTACTTGTGTGTGTGTGTGTGTCTATATATATATATTACTGAACAATTTTATGATTCCTGCAGGCAGACTTCTTGAAACTTGCATTTGGAGCAGCTTTGGCAATGTTTTTGATCTTGGAAATGATTAGAGTATGTCTGTTTTTCTCTCTATTAAAAGCCTGTCCTTATAAATGGATAATTAGGGTATCACCAAATGTTGGATGAATGGAAATGTTTTAGTTTGTTTTATAATTATATTTCACAAGCAACCAATAGGATATTTTAATTGTATTCAATTGTCAAGTACATACCTTGGTGACATCTTGGGCATCTAGGCATGGATTTCATGACACAGGTAAGGGCTTAGAATATTACACTTGAATGAGCTTGACCCAATGATCCATTGACTTTCAGAAACTGGAAATGTTGTCATATCTAATGAGATTCAAACTTACATATTCAAGACCATTTACATTATGATTATTTCAGTTAATAAGACATTCCATTTTATCTATTCTTTTGTGTTCTTACATGATGTGATGAGGACTGTGTGAGTTAAATGTTACTGTATGTGTGCTTTGGTATTCTATTTTGTTCTGTGTTGCATAACCTCATTTTCCAATTCCACATTTATGTGAAAGATGAGTGTTGTTTCATTTTTAATATGCTTGCTACACTTGTCTAGCTTAAGAAGTTCCTAAAATATTGCATGTTCAATTTTCTGTGGTTAGTTTAACATGATAAGCAAAAGCCCAATGTAAACTTTTAAAATTGACTATGCTGTAATAAATATATTTATACATTATCTTGTATTGGTAGTCATTTTCTTCTTGATAGAAACCTTTTATTTCTGAGTTATCATATCCTCTACTTCTTTGATGACCATGTTTTGACATGGAAGTGCATATCTAGCAAAAAAGATCTTAAGTTGTCTAGTTTATCTCCCTAATTCAACTAATGGGGACATTGTCACCGTGGACAGGTATGGCAAATTTTACCATTGGGAGATCTCGTTAATCAATTCATGAATGCTTTTACAGATCATCGGGATTCAGAAATCATTATTATAAGGTGTGACTCTTATATAGCATGCATATATGGCTGATGATTTTGAGACATGATACTGTGACATGATGCAAGTTTTGTCTCTTCATTATAGGGTGCTGGCTAAGCTAACACCAAGCTTTTTTCTATGACAGCCATTTTTCTCTTCTTCTTGGTTGTGCAATTCCTATATGGATGTCTGCTCACTTCAACGATCGTCCTTTAGCTCCCTTTGCTGGAATTTTGAGTTTAGGCATTGGAGATACAATGGTATGTTATACTGTCTGAATATGGGGAATTTACATGGTGTAAGGTAAAATATCCAGAATTCAGTTTTTCAATTTCTATTCATGTAATGTTTGTTTGTATGAGTTATTTGTTGAGAGATTTTTGTAATGCTCTTCCTTAATTATTATCTGCTTTTCATCTTATTAATCGGTTAGCTTTTCAAATCCAGTCAACTTTATTGCAGTTGTCAGCTATCTCTGCTTTTGTTTGTCAGCTAACTCTTGCTTAGCCTGCATTGGAGTTTTCATGAACGACCAATGACATCAATCATACTCAAGGGTAGCATATAGTGACCTTTCCACAACCTCAATTGGAATGAGAATTCGTTGGCAATGTCATGTCCCCTTTTTTTGATTAAACTAAATTAATAATTTTATTTAAGCTGGGCCTGATAATTTCTAATTTAAGGGTAACTTAATAATACTATTATTAGTTAAAATGAAAAGGTGGTTTTAAACACTATAAAATTTAAATATTTTTAAATAAGTAAAATAAAATAAAAATTAATTAAAATATTTTTTAAATACTCGGAGGGAATTTTACAGCCAATGAAGCTAGTTCGTGGGCAAGCTTTAACTCAGACTATGACCATTGAAGGGCTAAGCCTAGTACAATAGACATATGTATTGATCGACACCTCCCCAGAGGAGTGGTATTATGACATTACCTCATATTTGATAAATCACAAGTATCCTACACAGATGAACCCAACACAGAAGCGAGCCTTCAGGTTCAAATGCCAACATTATATGCTCCAAGGGTCAGTACTCTACAGAAAGAATCATGAAGGGATCTACCTAAGGTGTGTTGGTAATGATGAAGCTAAAAGAATTATGGAACATTTCCACTCCAAATTTGGAACAGGACATGGGGGTAGTCAAGCAACAACTTACCAAATTTGGAACAGGACATGGAGGTAGTCAAGCAACAACTTACCAAATTTGGAACAGGACATGGGGTTTTTAAAGATGCATATGAATATGTTAAAACTAGCCACACCTGCCAAGTTACTGCAATTCATGAAAAGAATCCTGCCATGCCACTCCAACCAATCACGGAAGTGAAGCCATTTGCAATATGGGGACTTGATTTCATCGGTATGATAAATCCACCATCATCAGTACAACATAAATACATTTTGACCTCAACTGACTACTGCACTCGATGGTCCGAAGCCCAGGCATTAAAGAATTGCACGACAGATTCAGTGATCAAGTTCTTAGAGGAGCACATTATCACTAGGTTCAGTTGTCCTAATGCTCTAGTGTGTGATAATGGTTCTGCTTTCACTTCTTTTAAATTTTCCAACTGGGCATTTGACTATGGGACCACTTAGAAGCTTTCATCAAATTATTACCCCCAGGGTAATGGATTGGCAGAGTCAACAAATAAAAATCTACTCAATGTGATCAAGAAGTTGTTAGAAAAGAATCCAAGAGATTGGCATACTCATCTTAGGTTTGCACTATGGGCAGACAGAACAAGAGCTAAGAAGTCACTGGGAACCTCCCAATATCACTTAGTTTAAGGATAAGATCCGGTCTTTCCTATTCAACTGAGGATCTCGACATTGAAATTCATGCAAGAATACTTGGATCCAGAAGTGAGGGTTCAAATCCGTTTGTCACAAGTGTTACTTTTAGAAGAACAAAGAGATCAAGCTCTCAAAATTTTTGCCAAACTACAAGGGGTTGTCAAACGATGGTTTGACAGACGTGCTACAGTGAAGTCCTTCAGGATCTCTGATTTAGTCCTTTTTTGGTACAAAGCTCACGAGAGAAGAGGAGATGATGATGAATTTGATAACCTGTGGACAGGATCATACTAGATTTCTGAGATAGTCAGAGAAAATGCTTTTAAGTTAAAGACTTTGACAGGAGAAGACATCCCATTGCCCTGAATTCCTTGATAGGACTGGATTGTACATAGTTAGAGTAGTTTTGCTTATTTCGCTCGCTTTTGCTTTAGTTTAGTTTTTTTTTCGTTTTCTTTCTTAGATTCATTTGCTCTTTCTTTTGTTTGCTCTAGGTTAGTTTTGAATAAAAGGGATTCCCATTTGTGAGAAAGGCAATGTTGATTACACGCTAAACTTTGGTGTACACTACTATATTATGTCCGAAATATTCCTCTGATAGTTCTAAATTAATTGTCTCTAAAGTATCTTAAAGGTTAAGATTAGTACTTGACTAGAAAGGGAATCATCTATTGTATCTTGACACTGAGTCTTGCAATTATTATATTTTAAACACTAAAAAATTCTCTGAGTCATTGTGGTCTCTTAGGTGAAGTAATGGCTAAAAACATAAAATCATCAAAGGTCTTACTTCAGCGCCACTATAATGCTCAAGCCCATGTGAGCTTCATTGCTTACGAGCCAAAGTGTGGAAATATGTGAAAAGAAAGGAATATCAAAAATGAGAATAAAGAAAAAAAATCAGAACACTTGGCTTTGGGAGTGTGGAAATCTCTACAGGTGTACCCTCAATAAGAAAGAAAATAAATCGCCGGAAGTAGAGAAATCTCCATGAGATTATAGAGATAACCTCACCGGGGCTATGGACGCTCGCTGGCAGCGAGGCATACAAAACATGTGACGTATTCTGCAGGAATGCACTGCAGAAAAAAACTCTGTTTTACATTGCAAAAGATATATAACACTGTAGCTTCTTGCTAATACAACATAAGCAACATCTGAAACTTGTAGATAGTATTGCCTTGACAGGGACGCTCTGCTGGAGAAGTAGCAATTCAATACTTTCCTCCTAAAGAAGTTCTTGTTTTGCATATTTCTTTCCTGCTTGGATAATATTTAGTAACCTTTTGGTCTTTTTTATATTATTTTATGTGGATAGCTCTTACAGATACTTCAGCTCTATTGTGTTGCTTTGCCTGTTTTTCATTCTATCTAATAATTGATTTTGGTATTCTAATAGGCATCGATGGTTGGGCATAAATATGGAGTTTTGAGATGGAGCAAGTCTGGAAGTATGTGAATATTTTTGCTATCAATTTGATATGTGATTCAACCAACAAGATTCTTGATGAGCTTAAATATTTATTGTGTGTATTTCAAGCTTCATGCTTATACATACAAATTTAATTTCTACTGGCAAACAATTAGATTCTATGTATTACCTTAAAGCTTTGTTGTGTGTTTATTGCTTTGCAGAGAAAACAATAGAAGGAACAGCAGCTGGTATAACGTCTGTTCTGTTTGCATGTTTGGTGCTTATTCCTTGGCTAACATGGACAAGCTTTTCTTCATCTCAGGTGATATTAAAAAAAATGATATCTGCATTCAGTTGCTATTGATGTTGTCTATGTTTGTGATTTATCTACTTTGCATGGGAGTTTGACTAAGATTTGTGTATTGATTCCCCTTTTCAGGATTGGTTATCATTGCTTATTGCAGTGATTTTTGCTGGTTTACTGGAGGCATACACAACACAATTAGACAATGCATTCATTCCACTTATTTTCTACAGTCTTCTCTGTTTATAAGGTAAACATGCAACTCAAGTTCTTTAGAGTAATTTTTATGACTCAGAAAAAAGGCTCTAGAGCTCTTCCTTTTGTTTGTTGTGAAAATTTCAGGCTTCATGAATCTCTTGAATAAAATTTGCAATAGAGCACATCAAAATGTCATATGTAGTATGCGCTGGTATCACAGTTCAGATTTTCAAATCATGAAACATGATTTCGTCTATAAATTCAAACTAGGCTATTGAAGAGTTATAACTAAATTCATATCCTCTTTGATTCTATTTAGATTCATTATAGCTTGGTTAAGGCTTTTAGTTGCTTGTCTTATGTGTTTAATGTGCCTAGAGACAGCTATGCTTCTTATGGTGATTGAAGATTTTCCATGACTATCCCAATGTTTAAACTTTAGACTGCCAAAATATCAACTCAATTTTTTTGTTCAAATTTGTTGCTTAATTAACCAACCAAATATATTGCTTTAAAATGCAACTACAGAGAATATCTTCCATCCTAATGCCTTGGTTGAACTTGATTCTCCAAATTAATGGAGTTTTTCCATTCACATGCACATAACACAAATATTCATATAATACAATTTATTTGTTTCCTATTTCTGAACCCTAATTAACAATTCAACCTGCAACATGCCTTCAATGCACAAGAATGGTCTTGCCAGCTTGAAGGTTTGTAATTTATCCACCTGGTGCATAGGATACTCTTGTGAGATGCACACCCAATCATAGCCTTTACAGTCAGATCTACTGTTTGGCAGGGACTTGTTTACATCCCCAATTTTGCTTCCAGGTCCTAATCTAGAACAACCAAACTGAAAATGCATGTGTTGAATATATAGGAGCTCCACTCTAAAAGTAAGCTTGGAATGGATGTATTTTTTACTTTGATGAAATGGATCTATTAGTTACTTATAAATAATAACTACAGCCTATCCACACAATAAGGTGGACAGAGTGGGATCGCATACCAAAGCCACACAAACAAAATTTAAACTTCCGAGTGGTCTGTATCTCATGTATCAGAGCCATTTAGAATTTTTTGGTGAATTTTTTAACAAAAAAAAATTCGTGGGTATACTGAAACGTAGTTTTCAAAAGTTTTGTATATTTTTTCTTGGAATTTCGAGGGTTTTTCTATAGCTGAAATTGCAGTATTTTCGATTTTTTTTAGGTCGTGATCAACAAATTTAATCGCGTTAGATTTCTGAGTGCGCATTTTTTCTTTCTAAAAATCGTGCCTGGGTTTGTGCTATGCATTTTTTGCTGTGTTCAACGCGACCTATTCTTTTTTTTTGCGATGGTTCTTCAATTTTTCTCGTTGGGCTCGTGTTCTCTGCGACGTGAGAGGGTTTCCTTTTCATGATGACCATTTTGCCCTCGCGTCGTTTGTTTTCCAAATCTTCTACGACACGAGTATTTTTGGTTTTTTGTTGCACGTGTGGTCTGTATTTTTTACGGCGGGCTTCTATTTGCTCATGATAGCATTTTCGTGGGTCTGTGTTTGAGTTCGTGATCTATCTCTGCTACATTCGTCTTTGGTTGAGAACCACGATCTGGTTGTGATCTTTTCCTGCAGCTAGGGTTTTCACAGTTCATAGTTCAGTTTTACAAAACACTGTTTTTTATCAGTTGCCACCTAGGGTTTTCTTCGCCTAGGGTTTTGTTGACAGTTTTTTGACTGGTTTTTTTTTTCTGCAAATAAAATCAGGGATATTTTATGCAACCATTAGAGCCTTGGGATCTGTACCACAAAGTTTGAGTAATTTTGAACAATCAGTGTTTTATTTTCTTCATTGGTCCTTGGGGTTCATGCACCTTGGGATTTGTGCAAGTGCTATTTGGTTGCTTGTTTTTTGACCTTTCAATCAGTCTTTTGCAGCAACTTTTTGTTTTTTGTGCATTGGACAATTGGCGACATGGCGTCTTTGATGAACATCATACTGGAGAGTAGTAAGAAGTTCAATGGCCACAATTATAACTCGTGCAAACAATGCATGCTAACTATCTCCAAATATTGGTGTCTTGATGAGGTCATTCTGGGTATTGTGACTCGACCTTCAACAGTAGGAAAAGATCAAGATAAGTATGATGAGTGCAATCGGGAAGCAATCATGCTCCTCAAATTATTTGTCACTGATGATTAGCTCCCTCAAGTCTTGTCTGGTAAGACCGCTTTGAAGACTTGGCAACATTTGAAGGACCTTCATGAAACGTCCAACAATAGCTGAGTGCTCTTTTTGAAGAACATGTTTTCCTTAATGATGGACAGTAAGATGCCTCTGCAAGAGCATCTTCAAGGATGTATGTGACTAGTTGGAAGCTATTGGTTGCAAAATGGACGAAGAAGATGTGGTGATTATGCTGAAAAGGTTGCCCTGCTCGTATGAGCATTTTATTGAGACAATCAATATTATTTCCACTAGTGTTGATCTCAAGTTTCCAGACCTTTGCAACAAGCTTTTGCAGCAGGATAGATGGAAACAACAATTTGGCAGTAGCACTAGCACACCCTCCACTAAACAGGTGTTCACTGCGAAAGCCTTGGATAAGGACAAAGGGAAAGGCAAGTCCTTCCAGTAGAAAGGACAAGGCAAATCTCAGAACTCCAAGAAGAATATTCATGTAACTTTTGTCACAAGTTTGTCATATGAAGAAGGATTGCAGGAAATGATAGGCATTTGAGCAATCGAAACAGGAAGGGTCTCAGCAGAAAGCCCATGTTGCAGATCATACTGAGTAGAAGGAATCTGCCTTTTATGCTTTTATAGACAAATGACCAACAGATCATGTTAGATCATTTGCTTGGTATATAGATTCCAGAGCTTCTTGACATTTCACGAATCAACAGGATTGGTTTGCAGAGTACATTGCTTTCAATGATTTTGTGATTTTTGGAGGAGAAGAGTTTAGTGTTGTCGGCAAGGGCAATGTTCAGATTCAATCTAGAGGGAGAGAATTGTTATTTCTCAATTTATACTATGTTCTAGGCATTGAACTGAATCTTCTCTTTGTTAGATTTTGCGCCATTGCACTAGAGTTGTTGTTGGCCTTGAGGATCATGGTCTTTACAGACTTGTTGACACTGGTGATTCTCAGGAGCATGTCATGGCAACAAAGAGTTCTTCCATAAGCATTATCTCTCTCTTGGTTCGCTCTGGAGGGTCTGGTTGTTGGGTTATTTGAGATTCCGTCACAGAGTCATTGTGTTTGTGGAGCTTGCCAGGCAGGAAAATAGCATCAAATTCCTTTCTCAGATGGTGACGCTTGGAGAGCCTCCAAGGTGTTGTAGATGTTTGTGGACTAATGAACACTGTATCAGTCACTAGCGCTAGGTTTTTTTTGTTATTTGTTGATGACTTCATTAGAAAAATGTGGGTGTTCATAAAAACAAATTATAAGTGTTTGCTGAATTTTAGAAGTTTAAGGCCTTAGTTAAAAAAGAGTTAGGATGTCCCATTAAAACTCTTATGTTAGATAATGGGGGAGAATTTTGTTCTATTGATTTCTCCAACTTTTGTGCAAAACACGGTATCAAGCCCCAACTTACCACACCCTACACCCCTCAATAGAACGGTGTTGTTGAGCAGAGAAACTGCACAATGATCGAAATGGCCCGGTCTATGGTGGAACATATGAATGTTCCTAAGAAATTTTGGATTGAAGCAGTCTATGCTCCTGTGTATCTTATGAACTCGTCTCCCACACAGGCTGTTATGAAGATGATACTAGAAGAAGCTTGGTCTAAGAGGAAGCCCAAAATCAGCCACTTGAAGGTTTTTGGCTCTACTGCTTATGTTTGGATTCCAGATGCAAAGAGATCAAAACTAGATTCAAAGAGCCAGTAATTGATGTTCATGAGCTACAATGATAATCACAAGGCTTATTGGCTGATTGATGTAGACACTGATCGTCTCATATTTAGTCGAGATGTTGTGTTTGAAGGAGGGCTTTTTCAACTCTCTTCTCTTGTTTTCAATTCTCAAGATCAGCCTCTGAAGGCTAAGGATTTGGGTGTTTGACTTCCCTTAGCTCCACTTGAAGGGAGGGATTTTGCTGATTTTGACACAGAGATTGTTGATTCTCCTCGACAGGATCTTGTTCCACCAAATTTTCCCTAGGAAAACCTAGATTAGCATCTAGATGAGTTTATTCTAGACACTCCACATGTTGAGCATCTTGAGTTAGATACATGTGCTTCTACTCATTGACCTAAATGGTGGGAAAAGACCGTTGGTGCTGTTCGTGATGATGAACTTGTTGAGGGGAGATCTTCTAGAGGCAAGAGCAAAAAGAACATAGTGAATTTTTTTTCTCATGGCAAATTTTTAGAGTATTTATGAGCCTTTGGCTTAGTCCGAAGCACAGGGAAAGCCTAAATTGGAGAAGGTCATGGAAGCTGAACATCATAGTCTTCTAAAAAATAACACATGGGTTCTATCTAATCTTCCACCTGGAAAGAATCCCATTGGTTGCAAATGGTTCTATAAAGTCAAGTATAAGGCTGATTGAACTCTTGATAAGTTCAAGGCTTGGTTGGTGGCCAAAGGGTTTTCACAGAGAGAGGGCATCGACTAGGAGGAGACATTTGCTCCCATAGCCAAGATGAGCACCATCCGGCTTGTTCTAGCCATTGCAGCATAGAGTGGTTGGAAGGTCCATCAAATGGACGTCAAGAGTGCCTTCCTCAATGGTGATTTGGAGGAAGAAGTCTACATGATGCAGCCTCAAGGTTTCAAGGTTGCCGATAAAGAACACTAGGTATGCAGATTGGTTAAATCACAAAATGGCCTCAAACAGGCTCTTCAGGCATGGTACATAAAAATTGATCAGTATTTGGTTGGACAAGGCTTTCAGAGGAATCCTTCGGATCCCAACTTGTATGTCAAGAATACTGGTAGTGAGATCCTTCTTGTCATCTATGTCGATGGCCTGATCATTATTGGTAGTGTGACACATTTGATTGAGCAAATCAAACAAAATTTGTACTAGTCTTTTGATATGACAGATTTGGGACTAGTGGAGGTAGAGGTTTGGTAGACTAGTGGTAGTATCTTTATTTCTCAGTTGAAGTATGCCTGGAGTTTGCTGGATAAGTTGAGGATGAATGATTGCAAACCTTCATTTACACCTATGGAGAAAGGGGTGAAACTATCAGCCAAATCAACTCACTTGTGGTGAATGAATAAGCTTTCAGGCAACTAGTTGGTAGTCTCATCTACCTAACCCCCACTAGACTTGATCTTAGTTATGTTGTGAGCTACATATCTCACTTCATGACAACACCTAAGGCAGAAACATTGGGTTGCAGTGAAGTGTGTATTGAGATATGTGTAGGGTATTCCTGACTTTGGCATTCTATATAGAAAAAGCAAAGATCCTTGGCTGATTGGTTTTATAGACTTAGATTGGGCAGGTTTTGTTGATGACTAGAAGTCTACTTGTGGGTATGTCTTCAGTTTGGGCATGGGTGTAGTCACATGGTCCAGTAATAAATAGCAGGCGGTAGCTATTTTCTTGACTGAAGTGAATATCGAGGAATTATCAAAGCAACATGTGAGGCAATTTGGCTTCGAAGAATGCTTTTTGACATGCAAATGTCTCAAGTAAGTCCTTTTCCCTTGTTTTGTGACAATTAAGGGGTGTTGAAACTTGCCAATAATCCAGTCTTCCACGAGCGCACCAAACATGTTGAGCTTCATTGTCACTTTATTCGACAACTTGTAGAAGATGGATTTGTTTAGTTGCAGTACGTTCCAATTGAGGATTAGATTGTAGAGATCCTCACCAAGTATTTGAGCTTGGACAAGTTTGTAAAATTTAGGGGACAAATTTGTGTAGCTGATAGAATGACTATTAAGTGTGGGTACAAAGGTAATATTATATTATTTAATGGTCATTTAGAACAGTTTAGTTTATTTAGTTAGTTTTTATTTTACTGTCATTTTATGATGGTTTCATTTATAAACATCGTCTTGTAATTGCCTATATGTCCACTATCGTTTTCATAATTGAATAAAGCAATTACCATTTCAGTTAGATGGTTCTATAAACCTTAAACTGCTTAAGTTGGATGCTATTGATAATGAGGAAACTAGAAGCATAGATGAACGACATGTACACTAACTAAAGGAGTTCTTTGGAAACATCAAAGGTATGAAGCATGACAAGAATGAAAGGCCATTCATTTTAGTCATAAAGCTTCTCAAAATGTTGGAATTTTGATACCCTTCCATGCCATCCCAAACTATAATAATATTATTGAGAATAAATTTACTCTTGATAAACTTGGTTTTCTTAGAGTAGACAAGTAGTGGAAGGTGGTGAATTTAAAGAGAAGGGACCTTATCTTGTAGGATACATTGTTCAAAGTGATGGGTCTCTAGTTGTAAATTAGCTCTAGATGCATAGCCGTAGGTGTGAATTTAATGTTGCCTTTGCTTATGATATTCCCTAAGTCAATCGAAATGTATCAAGATAAACTCAATGCAAGTCAGGTCCAACTATATCCCAAAGGATTATAAAATTTGCAAGCGAATCCATCATATCTTGGACCTTTGTCATTGGCCATGCTAGCAACAATTGCATGGAGATCTTGGGTGAGAAGCTTGTTGCAAGCCATAGTTTGGGTAGCAGAAAGGCACCAAGATGACATCTAGGCATTGTTGAAGATATGAATTATGACCTCGAGATGGTTCTTGAACTTTGGTAACATTTTTATAATGTTGGAGGAAAGCATTTGAAACCTTAAAAAGTTAACAGACATTAAGTTTTCAAAAACCATATGTTTTTGATTAGTAAAGCAGCGTTAACTAGGGCGCTGACCCTTAACATAGTAAAAAAATGTCAAAAGAAAACAAGCAACATCAAGAGAGATGATGTTGGCAAAAAGAACAACAACCCAAAGGTGGTGACAAACAAACACAGTCAGACAGGCAAGGAATCCTATCCAATCGGAGGACAAAAGGACCCCACTCAGGGGGGGGGGGGAGAGCCACCTGAACCCCAACAAGGGGGGGTTAGGGGTAGGGGTGAAGACTTCTCCTTCCGCCTGCGAGCAACCACAGTCCAGGCAATGCGGTCAATAGGTCCATCAAAAGAGAGATCAACTGGAAGGGACCCCGCAGGGTTACAAACAGAGGTGTCAATAGAGTGCTGCAACATAACAGCAGAGGGCTGTTGTAGAGCGGCAACAAGCTGTGACGAAACAACAACAACAGAAGCAGATCTAGTAGTAGGGGATCGTGGCTGCAAAACTGGAGAAGCAGAAGAGGGGACCTCAGGAGATGAGGGGACCTCAAAATCCATATGTTGAGATATTAGTGCTTCTGGATAAGATTGTGTGAAGTTCTTTTGATGCAAAAAAATTTCACACAATCTTATCCAGAAGCACTGATATCTCACCTTAAAAAGTTCTTAAAGGCAAGAATTCACTTGAATTACCTTAAATTTGTGGACAACATGATGACCTTAAGAGCTTGAAAACACTTTGGAGGGCATTGTTAACAACCTCCAACCAATGAATTTGGGCCCCTTTGGTAGGTAGGCATTAGACACTTGCACTTGGTGGAGAAACTTGGCCACTTGGAGTCGCAAATATCTGTGTTATGGCATCACCTTGAGATAAGTGGAGGCATTAGTTAGCTCTAAGGTCATGGTCACCTAGGATTTGTGTTGGATGCATGCTAGTTGGCAGTGGAAGATACACAAAAAGAAAGCAATATGTGTTATCACATCATTTCATCAACCCACTAAGAGATCCTACTAGTGTCACCTCTCAAATGTGGCACTAGATTCTAGACATGTTGGATACATGAAATAGTGGTTGTATGATGCAGAAGTGTCATGTGCAAGAAAAATTAAATTTTTTCAATTTTGGGTTTTATGAATAACCCATTCAACTCAGAATGAATTGAGAATAGTTAGAAAGTACAATATTTGATAGCGATTGAACTAGGAGTGTGAAGCGGTTGGCAATGGAAAAGTACAATTGTGATGAAATAATGGCATAAGATGTCTTTTAATCCACTATGCAAATTGGAAGACAAACAAAATAGGAGGGTTTGGCAACCAAGATTAGAGGTATAAAGATCAAATTATTATGCATGTAGCACCACACTTTCTACTTGCCAATTATCCATCCTCCTAATGTCCATCTCATTAGGAGAGGCCTTGTTTGTTAGACACCATCTCAATCATATTAAAGACCACCCACTAATCCTTGAGTAACTCATCAAAGCCAACACTAGATGGTCCTTCCAACCACATCATTGGAGGCCTAAATATTAACAATTGCAAAAGCTTTTGTTGTCAAGGTTGAAATTGACCCACAAAACTACCATGCACAATATGATGGGGCTGCCACTTGGTAGACATAGATATCACCACATTCCCATCCCATTGCTCTTGATTGATGCCAAAAAATCTAGCCAAGTGGCATGACAAAATAGAAAAAACAAAACATAGGTCTAATGTCATGCCCCCTTTTTGTATTAATCTACTTTATGGACCAAATCACCCATTTCCTATTTTATATATGGTCCCATTTTGTGTGTGTGTTTTTCCTCTTCTATCCTCGAGTCTTTGTATAAGGTCCCCAAAGTCTTTGAGTTTGAAGGAAGGCTCAGTCTTCTAAGAGTTTGTAGTAATTGGAGTTTTGAAGTTCCTTGTCCAAGCATGGTTTCTCATCTTAGTTCAACCTTTCATTGGTCCTTGTTAAACTTTCAGATTTCTTCATTTTGTCATGCCTTCCAACCTTCCTTCACTCTTGCTTTGTATTTGTCGGACTCTCAAACTTGTCTTTATTGGCATGCTTGTTGCTTGACCCCAATTCCATCATGTGGTGTATCTGACCCCCAATCCTTAATATTTTTAACTTGTTTCTAGTCACTGCACAAGGACCCAACACGTGTTGTAATGCCATCAATGGTTGGTTTTGGTGCTATAACTTTAAAAAAAGGGACTTTTTTCTACCCATAATTAGTGTTCAAACTTGGAGTTGTGGATTTACATTGTGGCCTAACCATTATTGTTGTGACCAAAGTAGTCGGATACACCCATGCCCCTCCTCAATTTGATACAAATACAACTCTGGCTAGGCAAGGTTCAAACTAGCTATACGAGGTTGGGAGGCAAACACCCAAGCAAGGCCAATCGAATGATCCCGCCACAGTTGTTGTCAATGAGCTGCCACTGTTGTCGTCCAGACGCCACATACGTTTGCACATATAAGACTGCCAATTAGGATTTCAGATAACATGACCGCATCTAGTAAAACTAATCAACCTAGTTCCTCGAGATCCAACATTACTAGAACTAAATCGAGATCTAGAGCAGTTAACACAGTTGAGCCTGCTCTTAATCCCATAGTAGATTTCTAGAAGCAGTTATGATAAACTTGTGTCCGTTAGATGATGCAGGATAGATTTGGCCAATGAGGTCAAATGCCCATTGCAGAAAAGGCCAATGTGTGATAAAAGGTATTAGATCCCTTGCTGGAGCATGTATGAGGTTCCCATGTAGATGACACTTCTCACAAGTTTGCGTCGGATACCATATCCACACATGCCCAAAAAACACTAATTTTCCAACCTTGTCGTATACTATGTGATTTGTTTTTTAAAAAGTTTGACATGAAACTTCCTAAACTTAATTTTAAAAACTTCATGCAAATTTTATTTTGTGAAATTTTATTTTTGAAGTTTAGATTATAATTGTTTATCTAGTTTTTTATATAATTTTTTTTTTAAATATTGAGTTTACATTATTTTTTAATTAATATTTAAGTTTTACTATATATTATCAGATTATCTTAATTTAGATTTAAATGACATTATTGTTAATTTCTTTTTTAGACTACAGGTTTTGGGTATCCCTCTTATAAATTGCAATGCATTGGGTAAACTTTTTAACGTGACCAGTGATGACGGGGCGACATGCCCTCCAGTATCCCATGGGCTAGGAGGGAATTGGACCTTGCGACCTCGTGCCTACCACAAGAAGCTCTCGCTTATTGAGCTAGGCCCCCAGCCCAACATTATTGTTAATTTAATTATAGGTCCTGGTTTGTGTCATGCCCAAAATTTAGGGCAAAAACGGAACGATTTTTTTTTTTAAAAACAACTAGTTAATTAATAAAGTTCAAACAATTTCTTGATACTAACTACGTATCGAAACTTAATTACAAATCATTTGCGGGAACTAAATGTTTTAATTTGTTTCCTCATCAATTAAAGTCGATAGTCTAATTTATTAAAATTCATTTAAATGGGTGGATGAAGATAAGAATCGATCCCCCATAAAAACAAATTGACTAAATTTCTTTTGAAATCATTAATTAAATAAATGGGTTAAAGTGTCAAATTAATTTCCTAAATGACATTATACGCTGAGGAAAAATTGTCTTTCCAATAATCAATTTAGTTTCCAAGGAATTAATATTCTTTCCTTTTTTTTTTGTTTTATAATTCAAGGCTTCACAAATAGTTAATTTGGATAAAATAATTAATTGGGATTTAAATTCCCAAGTCCAACTAAATTGAAATCCCTATCTAATCTAAAATTTGGATTTTTCCTCAACTTAAAAACAAATTTTCATGTAATTCTTATTTAGGATCTTTTTATTTTTATTTTTTTTATTGATAAACAAGAATTTAACAGTCTATTTTATTATTATTATTTTTATTACCCTAGCCCTACCCGGGCTAGGGTTTGATATATATATATTTTTTGTTTTGTTTGAACCCCGCATTGCAGGGCCGAACTGAGGGAGAGATAGCGCGGCGAAGGGTGAACGCATGGAAGAGCGGGGGTAACCGGTGGCGGCACGGCCATGGCCGCCCACTGTGCACTGCACAGTGTTCGGCCCGTGCCGCGCACTGTGCAGTGCGCGGCCCTGCCATTCACTGTGCACTGCACAGTGTGCGGCATCGCCGCCCACTGTGCCTTGCACAGTGCGCGGCTCCGCCGTTCACTGTGCGATGCACAGTGGCTTCGGCCCCCTTATTCTTTTGCTAAATTTTTTTTTTTTTTTTTTTATAATATATATATATATATATATATATATATATAAATATAAATATATATATTTAAATAAATACATTTAAATATATTTCTCAAGGCTAATTTTTTTTATAAACAGGAACAAAAGAAATAACAAAGTAATCTCATTATGCTAAATATATATATATATATATATATATATATATTATATATATATATATTATATATATATATATATATATGGTGATTGAACTTAGGCTTCCATTTTCATTCTTTTTGCAGGGTCTTTATATGGCATGCTTGTATAAAAACATATATATATTTATATATATGAATTTTTACATGTATATTGATATATATAAATATATATTTATGACTAATAGATTTAATTTCTTTTTTTTCTTAAACTAACATCATAATCATGAAAGATTTTGATAAACCATTGTAGGAAAAGGTATATGGATTTTGCTTGTTTTAATGGATAAATATTTGTTTCCAGAACTATATCGAAAACTAAATATTGAAATCTATGGGTATGTAGGAAACAAAATTTCTAAGACTTATGTTTTTTTTTTAAAAGAAAATACTTAAGAAATACTATTTTAGGAAAACTTTATACTTTTTTGAAGCAAATACATTTATTGATTTCTCAATTATTTAAACAACTAATTTATTTACATGTTAACAGCTAATACAAATCATGATTTTCTGCAATTAAAATGAAGAGAGATTCTCAGCTAAAAAGAAGAACTCAGATTTAAATAAAACTGTTTTTTTTTTTTTTTATATTACAAAAGAAGCTTTTGCATGCAAATCAAAGCAATCCCTTTACTTTTCAAAATAGAAATAGAAACATATCTGGCTTTTTACAACTCTTTCAATATTCTGCAAATATTACAAGATACTTCTTTATTTAACTACAATATTAAATCACATGTCCTATCTCAGAATTACAACTTGCCTCTCATTCAATGAACGAGGTATTTTTCTACTAACAAATTTAAACAAATAACTGCAAATGGATTTAAGTATCTTCAACAGTAGTCTTCTGCATCTTTTCACTGTTCCTATTCTCTTCTCCTGACTTTTCCTGCATAATAAAACACAATATGACCACGGAGTGCTCACCTCCCAGCCTAGGCTAACCGGTAGCCACCCCCGAGCTCGGAGAACCAATTCCAAGACGGGTAACAAACGGTCAAACACATAGAAGGCAAAATATATACAGATTTTCAGACACACTCCCAACTTGGCTTCACAGCACCACACTTTGGTGATGATTTTTTTTTAAGGGTGGTAGTGGACCAATACCCTGAGGAGAACTGCAAGTATGAAATAAACAAGTAGCCACCTCATGGCACAATAAATATATCAAGAATCTCAACCCCTTATTCCTTATGCCCCCCAAAGGCATTCTAGCCTTATATCCCTCCTTATGACCCCCATTGCACAAACAGGCCATGCAGCAAGGGTCACACAAAGATCCCTTGTGATCGCTCTCAAACGAGAGTCTCTCACTCGAGGGTTGTCACTGCTACCACCCACAAGATCCTCTTCTCTCCCAAGAGTAAGAGGTCTTGAGAAAACTCCCAAAACACAACAAAGCATAATGCAAGATTTTCAAATGAAATTTTAAAACAAGACATATAAAAAAACACAGATTTCTTTCACCAAATCATACACTCAAACACATGCAAGAAAATAACCATTTTAAAGAATGATCAAACCAACCTTAATCTGCCCAATGGTAGTTTTGAAATTTGAGGAAGAGCTGCCCAATCCACAATTCTTCTTTCTTCTACCCTTAGTCAATTTTTCTATTCCAAACTATTATTTTCTTTTTCAAAATTTCTCTTGTCTCCAAAAATGGAGAGTGGGTGATTACCCTCCAATTCTCAAAAATCTTGCTTAAGAAGCTCATTCTCTGAGTTCTCACAAGTTTCTAAAAACCAAAAAGGAAAGAAAAGCAGAATGCAAAAAGACTCTCATTCCAAAAGGAAAAATCTCAACTAGATTAAAACTTCTAATTTTCAATTTTCGCACAACTCAAAAAAAACAATTTTTAAAGCGTTAAAAAGATCATTAAAAAGTAGAAACTTGCCTAAAATTACCCCTAACCCCTAGGTATACCTTATGGGCTTTAGGAAACCCTATTAAACTACCCCTAGGTGTTCATTTAACCCATTTTAAACCCCTCTGAAGTTTATTTTCGGGTCAAACATATGTTGACCACTCCAAAGATTATATTCCCAAAGTATTTATGACAACACATTATATTATTTAAGAAAAACTATAGTTAAACACTTTCCCACCAAGAGACACAAATAAAACATTTAAATTTAAATCCACACATGTGTCAAGTGACACAAATAAAACACTTTTACAAATTAAAACATGGAATTGTCTCTTGTGGTTTTTTTACACATTAAATTTAAATAACACTTAACACTCATGCAGCATATACTATTATGAATAAAATACAACACAAACGGGGTGTTGTCTCTCCAAATAGACAAACCCTGACTTACGAACATACATAAGTCTAGGTTTGGTTCTCCGTAATTTTCCATGGTCACATGGTAAATTTCCTGCGCATCTCATTTAACACATTAGTACTTTCAAATATCCACATATAATATAATTCAAAGGAATAACAATACACATAATCACTTGCATACAATTTTCATCAGCACAGATTAAATACATCTTTTATCAAGTAAAATTCTCATAAACAATTTCATCCCAATTCACATAAACTTAACCATACATCATAGTTCTATTATCATAGCAAAGTCTTGCAAATTAAATAACGACATCTATCATTGCAATATCATCCTATCTAACAATCATGCAGTGTTCTATCTCATAAAGCATATAAGTAAATCATCAAAACATAGCAATGTTATCCAAATCCTGAAATCATATAAGTTCTAAGTCTCAAAATGCATCAAAATAAAGTATCCATAATAGTCTAAATATAAAATCCACTGAATGTCAGACTGAGTCGAGGTGAGGCCTCACAGTTTGTATATTGCAAATTGTTAAATCAACGTATAATTATTTATGCAGCAATTATGTGTCTATGTTGCTTTTTAAGTAATGAAAATCTCCTCTATTTACTTAGAAAATTGTGTTAAATATGTGTATTTGTTTTTTATGAATGTCATATCCAGTCATCCGTATTAGGGTTCTTCAAAAATGACCATATCCATATCCGATACTGTATATATATTTGTATCCATATCTATGTCCATGCAAGTTTGGTTGTGACAGATATAAAGGGGTGAACATGTGCATTGAGGGGCCATCATCTATACTTAACCAAATTCATTTTAGAATCCATTTGGAACACTTAGGTTCGAGTGTGGGAATCCTAGGACGAAAAAGTAAAAACCTAGTGGTTTTGAAGGGTGATCTCATACAGCGTTTGCATTTGATCTTCATTGGACATATATTCCAGCCACATTATATTGATCTTGTTGGAGTTAGTGTTACATCATTAGTTTGTAGTTTAGATTGAATATAAAATAAACAAAGAAATTAGAATGTTAGTAGTAAATTTATAAATAAAGGTTGGTTAATAATCAGTAAATAAAATAATGGTTAGTTGGGAAGTTATTTCTGTAAGGAAGTTGTGGATGGTTGAACATGGGAATGCATCTTGGAAGATCTTGTGGGTGCAATTAATGTATCTATACATAGGTTGAGGTTCTTTTGTATAGTAGAGGAGGGATTGGTTTACACAACAGTGGAGGGATATTGACACACTTGGAGGAGAGTTGTTCTCTCATGTGCAACATTTGAGGAGGGATTTTGATGCACTTGGAGGGGATGTGAACTTTTAGAGGAATGTTGTTCTCTCATTGTGCAAGGAGGATGGGGACATTTTATGTTCTCTCATGTTTTCAAATGTTTTGTCGGTTTTACAGTCAGAAGATCCATTGATGGAGTTAGTTTGGTGTTTCTTGGGTGAGCGAGGAGATTTGATGAAGGAGCTCCATCAAAGTCTCCAAAAAGGTGGTTGTGTTCAACACTTGCAAATTTGCAATGTTCCACCCTTTGTTCAGATTGATGTAATAAGGGGGGGAATGTTGCAGTTAGTATTACATCATTAGTTTGTAGTTTAAATTAAATAAATAAATAACTTAGAATGTTAGTAGATTATAAATAAAGGTTAGTTAATTATTAGTAAATCAAATAATAGTTAGTAGGGAAGTTATTTCCATAAGGAAGTTGTGGATGGTTGAACATGGGGATTCAATGCTTTATTAGCATTTGTAGCCTACGTTGTAAAATAACTCAGAAATCATAATACTCTATTTCACTTTATTATTTCCAACAATCATGGTTTAGTTTCTGTGCAATTTTAGTTTTGTTGCTCTACTATTTTCAATAGATCCGACTCACCATTACTGTTGGTATGAATTGCTGTTGTTGTTCAATCATTTGAATGTAATACATTCTTTATTGTAATAGGATAGAGAGTTGAATTACATTTCTATTTGCTGTTCATTATACTAAGAAGATCTAGAGTTATGTTCTCATTCTTGATTGGAGTCTAATGAAATTGTTGATGTATTAATAGTAATTTAAATCTGATTAATATAAGATTTGATTACATAATAGGGCTTGATAGTTTTCTTATTCAACTAATAAGTGTTTGTGGAAGGTTAAGAGTTAGATTCGCATCATTGTTTTGGCTGGGGACATTAAATCTAAGGATTTCTGCTTAGAGTCCAACCCTTAAAAGTAGAATAACTATTACTTGAAAATCTACTGTAGTTTTTGAAGAAAACTCACCAAATTAGTAGGGTTGTGGAAGCACCCATTACTCTTGGGATAAGAGGAATTAAAAATAGACAAATTACTTAAAGCCTATGTAGACAACACACTAGTAAGGAGTGGCGTTTGAGAGTGCTGAGGCTTACCAACCTCCTTGAGGGTCCTTGAGTGGGTTTTGGCAGACTCATAGCCACTTGCTTGGCCTTTGTTTTCAAATGGACATGCATCTGTGACATTTGCTAATTTTTTAGCAAGCACTCTTATGGCCTGAATACTCCATTATTGGAACCTGCATGGGACACTCTATTGGGTCCATTGTGACCACCTTTATAGCTGTTTTTGATTAAGGTAAAAACTGTTTTTGAAGGGACCCCGAAACCCTTTACAAAAGAACCTTACAAGATAAAATCATTAAGCAACAGGAGGAACAAACCCAAGAAAAGCCAGCGAAAAAACTAGTGACAACCAGCTAAAGCCCCAAAAAACCAGCAAAATCCGGCCAGACCCGACAGAAGAAACTAATTAATATTTTTCAGGACATTAGCCAAGTTATTTCTAATCCCATACAGGTCTTTGATATTTTCCCTAAGATTAGGGATCTCCTTAGTAGACGCAGCAGCAGCTTTTTTAACACTCGCTCTGGTTCTCTTTCCAGCTCCACTTGGAGTAGCTTCATCACTTCCAATCTCGATGGCATCTTCATCCATGTCAAGGTCCACCACCGGTTTGGGAGAATTGGAATTATCAAGGACCTTCGAGATATCCTCAAGGTTTTTAGTGACAACAGACAAGATATTCGGGATAATACCCAACAGTTTTTTTATCGCCACTTTCCCTTCTTCCAGCAAGTTAATCTGAGTAGCCATTTTATTAACTTTCTCCTCCATTTCCTTCTTCCACTGCTTCTGATCCCTGTCATCTTCCTTCCTTTGTCATCCATCTGTTTCCCATTTTTCTCCAGGTTCTTCAATAGTTCATAAGTCCATCTGTCATAACCCAATCTGGCCTCAGTAAGTTTCTTAAGGTTATCCAAGAATAACCCTTCTCCAGCGCTTTCCTTTTCCTCACTCAAACTATCCTTTGCCATATCCTTCTCAGGTTCCTTGTTCTTCTCCCTCGCATAATTCAAATCTTTTTCCTCATTATCCTTGTCATCCACATCCACCATGGGTTGGCTGTTGTCATTGCCAGGGCTAGCACTGTGAATAGGGCTGTCATTGTCGGACTCGTTCTCACCTTCTTCATGGTCAGCTCCAGTTTCCTCATCCTTTCAGTTTTCCTCACCCTCTGACTCGTCCGTTTCCATTTCACTGCCCTCTTTTCCAATTTCCTCTATGTCATTCTTATCTTCATGGGCTTTCATCCCAATGGCACTCTTGCTTTTTTTCCTGGAGGTAGCCTCCTCCTTGCTAGGTTCCCCTTCCTTCAGCATTCTCTTACCTTTCCCTGGAGAAGCGGATAACCTATTGTTTTCCAGCATGGCAAGGGTTTTACAGTGCTCATAAATGAGCAGCAAAAGCCCACAATGGAGAACCGGATTCGAGGGATTTTTACTGTGTTTATTGAGAGACCTAGAAAGGGACCTGAAGAGATAGTAGGGCAGGGATACCCGTTTCTCATGTCTAAAGTGGTTTAGTAACACAAAGTGATAAGTGTGGGCCCTGGAAAAGCGGACCTCAACAGTTATATATTCCATAATGGCATTCAAAACTCAACCCCAAATTTTCTTGATGTTAGAGGCTCCTTAATAACCCCCTGTGGCTTTTCCAATTTTAGCCCTCTCCTTTTCCTTATGCGGGAAAAAATTCACCGCATTATTGGAAACCTTGAGATCTCTAAAGAAATTAAGCCCGGAGTGGGGCATACCTGTCACAGTGGCGATGAGGCCCGCGTCCAATTTGAACCTAACACCATAGATTTTAAAGGACCCATTACACCAATTTTCAGAGATTTTGGAGACAACGAGGTTAACCCTACCTTTGTCGTAATCAACTAGCTTCTCCATGAAACTAGTAAGGGAACCTTTTCCAGCTTCGCCCAAACTTTCGGCATGTCCTTCCATCTGGATGTGTTGTCCGGTTCCTCCCTCCTTAAATCTCCACCCATATTCAATTTCAGACTTTCACCTTTGTTCTTCTGCAAACTCAAAACTTTCTTCCCGTTGTCGCTCAAGATTTTGAAAAAGATGACCCACAAAGTGTGCGAAGTGATATTATATTTGATTGGGATTCTACCACTTTGCCAGGTAATCATAACCTTTCCATCAAAGCATAAATTACTCATATAAGCTATTATGATTATGCGGTCCTTCTTTCCCCATAAATCTATCCTTTTTGAGGAGCTCTTTAATACTCATATTAGTATCTTCCCCGTGCCAAATAAGTTGAGAATCGGAGTTAACGCCTAGGTTCGCCAGACAATCCGCCACCATATTTTTCTCTCTAAAGGCATGTTCAATGATAATAGCTTTAAAACTAGCAATGATTTCCCTAGCTTTAAAAATAACATTTTCAATAGACCACGATGGCTCAGTTTCCCCCTTCAAACACTTAATGATATTAAGTGAGTCTCCCTCAAGCCATAATTTATCATGATTTAGGTCCTTAGCTATAATAAGAGTGTTCAGCTCCGCTGAGGCTTCAGCAAAATGACTGGTTTGACTCCCCAAAGGACCAGCAACCACCACTAGGCAACTTCCAGCAAAATTCTTGACAATGCCCCCATAACCAGTTTTACTCGGATTCCCCTTAGAAGCCCCATCAAAGTTGGCCTTTAGCCATCCCTGAGGAGGAAAACACCAAACAAGACCTTCTCTGCCCTTCTCCTTACTAGGTTTGGTAATTGAGAGGTTCCACCTATCATTGAAGTCTTCTTTAGCAACTGGTCCATCATCAGTACCATTGATGCATTCAAAGATACTCCTGTAAATTTTATCCACCACCACTTCAGGGATGGCACTTTTATCCTTAAAGATCCTGTTATTACGCTCTTTCCAGATATTCCAGATAACATTCGGAAAGATAAGTTTTCAAAGCTCAACTATCTTTGGGTTGGAATTAGGGCATTGCCATTGTTGCCAAGATTCCCCAAGAGAGTTTGGAAAGACCCAACTCAGCTTCCACCTGCTTAAAATAATTTTCCAAATTTCCTGGTTGAAGGTACATTGATGGAGGATATGGCAAGCATACTCTTCTTCCCTGCAACAAAGAGAACACCTGTTAAGAAAAACAAATCCTCGCTTTTGAAGGTTGTCCAAAGTTAATACCTTGTTTTGGATAAAGATCCAAAAAAAAATATTAACTTTAGGAACTAACTTTTTGTTCCACACTTTAGCCCAAATAGGAGTTTCTTCCATTTTATTTTGGATAGCCATGGCCGAGGACACAAAATACTTCCCATCTAGGGTTTCCTTCCATATCAAACTATCCTCTTTGTTGTCTCTAAGAATTTTAGAAGAAAGCACAACCTCGAGAAACTTTAACTCCGGACTCTGCTGGCTAAAATCAATCCATTTCCCATTTCTCTAGTAATCTCTGACCATACCCCCAAACCTGCTTTTGAACCAATCTTTCCAATCATAACGGATTGAAATTTCCTCCAGAGGTTTATCCATTATCCATCTGTCTTCCCAAAATCTTATACTTCTACCATTTCCCAGATTCCACATTCTACCAGCAACAGCCAAACTTTTTGCTGATTGAACTGCATTTCATATTGCAGAGCCTTCAATAATAAAAGACTTATCTAAGAATTCTTCCTCAGAGGGTTGCATGTGAAGATATTTATTTCTCCAGATTATATTCCACTCTCTTTCCTCCCCTTTCATTCTCCAAATTTGTTTAGCTAATAGGGCATTGTTCATAGAACTAATATTCCTTAAACCCAGCCCTCCAGAGGCCTTAGGAGAACATAATTTATTCCAGGCAATAAGGGGAATTCTGTTCTTCACTTCCACTCCCGACCAAAGAAACTTTTTTTTGGATTCTTTCAATTGCTTCCGCAAACTTTCTAGGAATTTTAAACAAACTGAGGCCATAAACAGGCAGGTTTTGGAGAGAAGCTTTGAGCAAAGTAACTTTGTCCGCTTGGCTAAGGACAACCCCTTTCCAACCAGCCAGTTTGGAGTTGAATCTTTCAACCAACTTAATCCAAAAATTATCCATAGGCTTGATACAAAGGGGAAGCCCCAAATAAGTAGAGGGAAGCTCATCAATTTTACATCCAAGAATTCTTTCAATCCTTAATTGTCTTTGAACAAGGGTATTGATGAAGAACAAAGAGCTCTTATCCCAATTAATTTTTTGACCAGAGGCAGATTCATAAATATTCAAAACGTTCTTCATATTTTTAGCTTCCCTAATGGAAGCTTCCCCCATAGTAATTGAATCATCAACAAATTGTTCATGGGTACAGGGAAAATTGGCAGAGGAAGGTTTCAGTCCTCTGAGATTGCCTTCTTCCACATTTTTTAAGATGAATCTACCCAAACTTTCAGCTAAAATGGTAAACAAGATAGGGGAAATGGGATCCCCCTGTCTAAGACCTCTGGTACTTTTGAAAAAACTAGAAGGGGATCCATTGACAATAATAGCAGAAGAGGAAGTTTCCATCAATTGAGAGCAAAGCTGAATAACTTTTTCTCCAAATCCAAACGCTTTCATAATCCTTAAGAGAAATTGCCAGTTCACTCTATCATAAGCTTTTGCCATATCTAACTTCAGAAAGAAACCCTGATTGTTAGCTGCCTTTAGAGAATGAATATTTTCATGAATTGAAATAATGGAATCCAGAATCTTTCTACCGGGGACAAAACCATTCTGCTAGGCAGAGATAATTCTTGGAAGAATATCCAGCAGTCTGGAGGTAAGAACCTTAGACAAAATCTTGTAAACAGAGTTGCAGAGACTAATGGGTCTAAACTTATTAAGAGAATCAACTCCAGGGATCTTCGGAATAAGGACAATGAAGGTAGCATTCAGTTCTTTGAGAAGCCTTTTAGAGCCAAAGAATTCTTTAACACCTTTACAAATATCAGTTTCCACAATATGGGAAAAAGATTGGAGAAAGAACATAGGGAAACCATCCGGACCAGGAGACTTATCTCCTTTAAAAGAGAACACCGCCTTTTTGATTTCCTGATTATTAGGAATTCCGGATAGATGTTTATTGTCTTCCTCAGTCAAGGTAGGAGGAATAGCTTGCAACATGAGGTTTTGGTTACTGGCATCAAGGTTATCCACTTCTCCTTAAAGGGTACCAAAATAATCCAGAGCTTCCTTTCTAATATCATTATCCTTCGTTAAAATCCCTTTATTACAGGATAACCTGGATATCCTGTTAGCTGCCCTATGCTTAAGAGCAGTTAGGTGGAAAAACCAAGTATTTTTATCACCTTCCTTCAAGTACAAGGCTCTTGATCTTTGTCTCCAGAATGTCTCTTCATTGGAAATAATAGTGTGGTATTTAGATAACAAACCATTTTCCACAGATCTCATCTCTTCAGAAAGCCCCTCCTCTTGGATTTTATCTTGAACTTCCTTTATTTCATAGTTTATTTGAATTTTACTCTTGAAGATGTCCCCAAAAATCTCTTTGTTCTAGATTTTGATTTTAGCCTTTATAATATTGAGCTTTTTAGCTATTCTGAAAAGAGCCATTCCCTCAACCTCAGAATTCCACCAATCAGCAACACAAGCTTCCAGGGAAGGATGGGATAACGAAGCTTTTTCAAATCTAAAAGGGAAGTTTCTCTTGGCAGAAAAAGAATTGGCAGTAAAAGAAATATGATAATGATCAGAACCAATCTTGATAACAGACGCAAGAGAACAACTATACTTAGATAACCACTCAGGAGAAATCAAAGTTCTATCTAACTTAACTTGAATAAGATCAACTCCAGTTCTTCTATTAGTCCAGGTATAGTTAATCCCTTGGAGATCCACATCCATAAGAGCTTGATCGTTAATGAAATCAATAAGATCTTGTTTACCATCAAGCTGCAAGGGAAGGCCTCCCATCTTCTCATCCTCTTTAAGCGGAGTATTGAAATCTCCCATTATAATCCAGCTTTGATCAGCAAAATTAAGTCTGTTTTCAGCAAGGCTTCTCCAATATTTAGCTCTCCCAGTTTTGGTATTAGGCGCATAGACATTGGATTAAACCCAGACAGTTATCCTTGATATGCTCAAACTGCACAGAGATCCTATTAAATTCAGAGATGATTTCCTTCCCTTTTATAGTTTTTTGGTTCCAAAAAATCGCAGTTCCTCCAGAGGCCCACTTCGAGCTAGATCCTATTACTCCATTATTTTTGAATATTCTGATCTTTTCAATTTTATCCTTACACATCTTGGTTTCTTGAACAAGGACCACATACGGTTTATGATCTCTTATAATGTTACGTAACACATCCTGCTTGTGAGGGGCATTCAACCCTCTTATATTCCAGGAAATTATCTTCATACTTTAACCGGAGATAGAGCTGACTCAATGAACACTGTGTTCCATTAGCACGGTTCTTCCAACTTTCTTGTTCCCTCTGATGTTTTAGAGATGGTCTCCCCTGCTTTTTGTTTTGGCTTCCAACATCTACCCTTTTCTTATTCTTGCTTCTAGTTGCAATACCTCCATTGGGTCCCTCTTTATTCGATTTTCCCTCTTTTGTGCCAAGAATCCTAAGATTTCCTTCCAAGATTTCCATTTCCAAACTATGAGATGGGGTTTTGCATTGGGACGGCTTTGGACTTCCATTGGTTAGAAGCAACGGAGGCTCAACATCAGAAAGGTTAAAATCCTGCGCTTCATTAAAGTCTTCCTCAATTGCTTTTGCGTAAGATGATGCAGACACATCATCATTGGGACTTTCCTCTACTTTCTCCTGACTGACTGATCCAACCTCCTGGTCCATTGGATCATTTATATTATTTAACTCCCTTCTTTGCTCATCTTCTTTAGTACTTTCTATTTGATTATTAGAACATACATAAGCACAAGCAAGTTTTTCATTATTACTATTCACATCCTTCTTCGCCTCCTTTTCGGGCTCCATCACTTCCTTATCAGGATCACACCCTACTGATGGGTCTCCTTTTTTCTCTTTAGTTTGCTATTTCTGCTTATGCTGCACACTGCTATCAGTCTTGCTTTCCTTACCCTTCTTAAGCGGACAAGATTTTGCCCAATGGCCCTATTTTTTGCAATGGAAACAAGCAAACGAGAGCGATTCATATTCAATCGCTTGGGTCCATTTCCCTAATTTAGAAATAATCTCAATAGATTGGAGCATGTCCGTCATTTGATTAAGATTTATACAGATGCAAGCAAAGACTAACCTTGATTTAGCTGTAGTCATTGGGTCGATCGAGAGAAGTTCTCCAAAAGAGCTCACTATCCCCTTAAAGACTTCTTCATTCCAGAATTTCAGAGGAAGGCCCGGGAGGCACGTCCAAACAGGGGCCGATACAAAAAAAGACTCATCAAGAGAGAGGTTAGGAGCCCATTTTTGTAGAGCCAAAGTTGACTTGCCGAACATCCTTGGGCCTTTACATAGAGCCTTATTCATATCTTCTTCAGAGTTAAAAGCAAAGGAAAAAAATCCCCTAGGCAACACCGCCACATCCACTTGACCCTTGAGAGCCCATTTCCTCATAAAATTCCTAACAACATCAATGTTAGGCCTAAAACCAGCAAATCGACCGATTAATGTCATGGCCAAACCAGCAACAGTGAGATCCACCAGCTATCTGGAACAGAAATAGCAACCAACCCTGAGACTGGATCAGAGATGTTTGTAACTTCTAGAAGTCCTGATTTTACCAGCGGCTTTACTTCAAAAATCTAAGACCATTTTATTTTCTTACCTCTATTGTGTGGGTCCCCAGTTTTGGAATCTTTGTCTTCCATCGATTTGACTGTCTCCTTGTCCTCTTCTGTACCTTGGGATGCTTGGAAACCAGCTTGATTGCCAGTTCTACCCCCAGAAAGACTGCCTTCCCCAGGAAATCCGCCATTCCCAGATTTGAAATTTGGGATTCCCACTCGCCGCTCTCCTTGCCGCTCCGCAACCATGTTATGTCAATGTAAAGACAATTTTTAGTCTTTGGCAAAGAGGGTTTCTGTGCAATTTTAGTTTTGTTGCTCTACTATTTTCAATAGATCCGACTCACCATTACTGTTGATGCAACTTTTGAGCATCCCTTTAGAAGGGATTCTTTCTACAAAGCACCCTATCAACATAAATTGTTCTAGCCATTTACATGCATTATCAAAATCAATAATAGGAAGCATAACATCTTGGGAAGTTTTAGAACGATTTGGAACAAATTTCTTGGGTTTTTTGTGGGTGGTGTGATTATGCTTGCTCCAAGATCAGCCTTTTCAGCATTAATGACTAAAATAGGAGGAATGGGTGTCATTAAGTAGGGCTATAATGTCTGAAGGGTGAGAAAAACTAAAAAGTAAAAAGTCCTCTGCATTAAGTGCAAGAGTTAAAATCTTGCTGCACTATTGGGAGGTGGTTTGATCAAAGGAATTTAACAAGAAAAATATGTATCACAAGTAAAAGCCTCCAATGCTCCTTTTGACTCATCTAGAAAAAAATTCCACTATAAAATTTTCTAAACATTAAGTGAATGGACATATTTTAACTTTATGTACAATACACAAGTTTGTGTGCAATGCATAAGTCAATGTCTTAAGAACCTCTATATTGTTCTCCTTTGCTTGACCAATGACATGGCCTACCAGATTTTGTATCTCTTAGATCCATAGTATTTACTATTAATGACTCTTTCTTCTTGTTAATTGTTAGTTTTTTGAAACATGAATGCATTCACAACTGACTCCTCTTTGCAGGGGATCCCATTAGATTGTGAACCAGCATGGCTTAAACTTTATGTATTCCCGGCTTTAGCCAATTTTTGTCTTGGTAAGTGTTTAAATTTCATTTCATAAATTCTATCAAGCCCAAAATCATATTGGCAACCCAAAGACTTTTTATAACAATTTGTCCTCCGATCACATTTTTGCCCTACCAAAAGTGATTTTAGTATTAGTATCAGTTCTGCTATATATTTATTCATTTTTTAACCTTTTGAAACCAGACATAATCATGACCCATCATAGCACTTGGGTTCATGGCTTGCTTATTTTACTCTTTGCATTCTCAAGTATTCAGTTTTAACCTATAGTGTTAAAAACTTAAATGATAAAATTGTAAAGAACATTCTTTCCAAGTTGGTAAATTTTTTTCATTTGTTAAAACATGGCTAAATAATGAAACCCATGACAGGCTGGCTAACTTATTATGCTTTATTTAGTATATTTATATTGTGATTATATATATACAAAACTGTACCGTAACTTTGGAAAAAATCTGTTATATTACATACTGAAACTTTAAACTCCTACCTAGATCAAAACCTGGACCTGAACTGGTACCTTAGGTAGCAAGTGGGTATTATGCAGCAAATTTAAGGTTGATGTAATGGTAGATAAGCACAATACAAGATCAGTAACAGAGGATAAAAAATTTATTGCTGGCATAAACTATATAGAGAAATTTGGTCCAATTGCAAGGATTTTAACAATCAAAATAATGCTTGCACCTGCAACAAATGAGCAGAAAGTGCACATGTACAAGAATATTCTATTAGAAAAAAGAGAGATCTAGAAGTGGAGATGTTTAATTCTTTGAAAATGAAGAAAGCACTTAGTTTGTAAGCCGATCATGTGCCCTTATGACTTGAACAAGCCTTTTGAGCTTTGGACATCAGGATTGATGAGCATTTGCAATAAGTAGACCCTAAAGCAGTTTTTCAAATTCAAAATTTCAGAAAATGAAATGAAAATAGTTCTGTGATTCTTGCTACTTAGAGTTTTAGTTGGTGTACATCTTTTTTTCTTAGTATATTCCTCTTATGGAGAGTTACATGCCAATACCCCTTCCATCAAATTTATGCAAGGTTTACACTTTCCTGTCCATTGGGTATGACACATCTAGAATTGGATGTGTTAGTTACCTGTTTTAAATAGCATATCTCCTAAGAATTTGAACACACGGCGCATGATAAAATCTTAGATATACAATTTAAAGAAATACACTGACAAAGTATCTACTATGATAATAAAAAAATTACATTACTACTAATAATTCCTACACCGCTATTAGAGCACATAAATGAAGACCCTTGTTGAATAACATTGCATTAAATACTACAATTCTCATATCCTTTCAAAGTCTCTTTTGATAATATGACAGATAAATTACTATAAATTACTAGGCCTAAAAAGTAGAAAGCATGTCATATTAAACTTACATTATCGTTAGAGAAAGTTCAGATTAGAAGGCCTTAGAGGAAAAAGGTCAATTTTTAATTTTTAAATTTATTTAAATATTGACCAGAGGGATAACTTGAGCGCCATTTTAAAAACATATTATATAATTTAAATATGTTTATTAAATCGAAAGACATAATATACTAGATAGTTAACTGGGTTATATTATGACAATGATCTTATATGATCATGCATAACACACTAAATATGTTTTGAGTTTTATAAATGATATTTCTGATCAAGATTGGATACAAAACCTTCAATTTTAATATTCATTTATGATAATTACCTTAATGCACTTTCTACACTCATTGTTAACTTCTGTATTAAAAGAAATTTGAACTTTTCAAATTTGTTCTGTAAAGAATTGTCTTTTAGTAGCTCAACCTCTTCACAACTAATCTTCTTTACTGTAAAGGAACAACACAATTAGAAATGATTAAGAAGGTCTTTAATGCAAGTTTTTTTGCAATAGTCTAATCATGCTTTACTAATTATATTACGACAAATTGTTGTGTAAATCTTTCCATGCTTATTGAATAGCATTTGCTGGCACGTCTTTCTGTTTGTATGTTTGTATATTTTTATTGATGATTGAATTTTTGTGACAGAATTTTATCATATTGACTGTTCGGGACAACCACCAGTGTAACTTAGAAGAGTTTATTTAAGGAGTTTGCACTCTACATTGTTATGGTCCATGTGGATTAACTTCCGATTTGGACAGTTCAAACAAGTTGAATTTTTTGCTAGATGACCGTGTAACTATATACAAGAAGTTCCAATCTGGAAAGCTCAAACAAATTGAATTTTTGGTTAGACCATGTAACTATATGCTCTTGGATTGTGATAAGATATTCTGAAATAGAAATGTTAGTTTCCTTAAGGAGCATCACCTCCTAAAAACTGCAAATTATAAGGAGTCTGCATTTAATGCCTTTGTATTTATATTAGTAACCCTTTCCTTTCACCTATTCATTTTTATGCAGTATTTAATTTTTTATAAACATTTTTTCAATAAATAAATTATATTATGTTATTTTAAATATAATATTGTAAGTGTTATATATATGAGGTTTTGGGGTTGAAAACATTGTGTTTCAAGCTATATTACTGAAGGGGATTTGAATTCATAACAAATTACTTATCAATTTACTCATTTATGATTACATCATTACTCTTGTGATAAGTAATAACAATAATTATTATTGTTGACATTTTCTTATAATCGATGTGCTAACAATAGTTGTGTTTACACAATGCTAATATAAAAATGATCTAAATAGTGTAATTGACATCTATAGTTATATTCTTATTTAAATAATACTATACAATTGACATGATATTTGTTGGAATCGTTTGCTGTTGTGTCACAAGATTGAACTGTCAATGCCCAATACAAACGCTAGATTTAACCCAACCCACGGGAGGCAGTTAAGCCATGTCACGAGCCCCCAAGGAGGCGCTGACCACCAAGTCAACAATCTCCCCCTCAGCATCGATCGAGTCTTCAACACCCAGTGAAGGGAGACTTGAACCCATGACCCAAGGCTCTAATACCAATTGTTGGAATTGTTTGCTATTGCGTCAAAAGCTCGAACCATCAATGCTTGATACAAACAACAGACTTAACCCGATCCACGCGAGGTGGTTAAGCCATGTTGCGCGTCCCCAAGGAGGTGCTGACCACCAAGTCAACAATATTGTGGCTTAATTCAATTAAGAGATTATTTAGATACTGAACTTTCCAATTTATAGACGAGTCAAGCCCAAAACATTTAAAAATAAAAATAAAAAATCATTACAACTTTTGAAAGAAAACTAGTTTTTTAATTATTTTATTTAATAACAGAGAGATTTCTTTGTTACCATCACCCATAAGAAAAAAATTAATACACACCAAGACCTCCAAGGATTATACAAAATAATTTTACTTTTTTAAAAATAAAACTAGTTTTATATTTTTCGATAAATGAGAGATTTTTTTTTGTTACCCTCACATATAAGCAAAACACTCAGTATATCCCAAAACCTCCAAGCATAAATGTTTCTTGCAAAACATCCTTGATGCTACAAAAGTAGGAGTGCTTACAAGAAGATACAACAAAAAAAAAGACCCTTAGCCCAAGATAAATGACTTTCTTTTTGATTAAATAAGAAGAAAAACAAGGGTGTTGGCGCTATATACAAACAACCTGTAGGTAGAAAAAAAGAAAGACAACAAACAAGGGTGCTTACCCTAGACAAACTCAGGTTAGACAAGCCATTAACAAGTCAAAACCACAATTAAAGGCATGCCAAATTAGTAACAACCCTAAAGGACTTGACTAAAGAGTGAGGAGAAACACCCAAAACTTGATTCAGAGGGTTTTTTTTTCGGGGGGGGGGTGGGGTGGGGTGGGGGAGTGGTCGTGGGAAGAGTTCCCTTTCTGCCAACGACAAACTACAATCTAGGCAATATCTTTATTAGGAATATCATAAGAAGGATTAAGTTGGGAGATCCCCTCAGTGTTCATGTCCACAATTAGAGCAAATTGTTGCTGTGGAACAACTTCTGGAGTAAACTCATCAGGAGCAGATCGTTGCTGTAGAACCAGAGCAACAGGAGAAGAAGCCTCGAGGCTAGAGGAGGCCACACCAAAAGCGACCATGGGGCCAACAGAGGCCACATCTGCAGTCAAAGGCACAACCTAATCCAGGAAGGGGTCTTCATCCACATGTGAGGAGACATCATCATTAGAATTAGAAGCCATGGCAGTCAAATGGTCAGCAGTAGCGTTTTTCCACCAAGTAGCAACACCTTTATGGCGAGAGAGAACATTCAAGAAGCTAGATGACTTGAGAAGCATTTTCGACAACAAAAGGGGAGGCACTTATAGTCCAACAATTGAGCCCATGGCTTATCCCCAATCATAAGAACCACATCTCTAGGGAGAGGCATAGAGATGTCAATATCGACTAAAATGTGAGCAAATGTAGAATGACCCATGAAGGATGTGGAATCATCAACCTTTAAGAATCGACCAATAGTGTTACCAATGGCCTCATAACAAGAATGCTCCCAGAAGTGAAGGGAATTGGGAAGAAACACCTAAACGAGATGCACGATAATGCCTATTTGTTTCAACAACTACTACCAATCATTTTCTCATGATCATCTTCAAGACAATGCTAAAAAAAAGTTCATCTAGTAATATAACTAGAACTTGAATATAAGAACTAGCCCTAATATCTTTGATCATTGCAATGATTTCTTTGCCAATTACCAATATCATGCCAACTCTAGCTTCAGTTTGACTTTAAATGTTACTCACATGATCTTTGGGTTCGTGGTGAATGACCACTTCAAGCTCCCATACTGATTGCCAAAGATCCTCGTGAACAACTCTTAGTTAAGATTGGAAGGGTGATTGAGCTAGAGACATTACACCCATCCGAATGCATCCACTACAAGTCTTTCATATATATGGAGAAATCCTTGTAGAACTATTACAACATAATGATCCTATTTTGAAGGTAAACTACCTCCAAGCCAATTTGCAGGTAAAATAGATTATCTTTTACTACCTTATTCTTTATCACCCCTCCTAGCACATTTGCTTGTAATTTGTCTTCCTCCTTATTGGAAGAATCAAATTCATCTCTCTTGACAAAGTGTAATGCCCATTCATATGCAAAATCACTTTAGAATGATCCCCCTAGTAACTTAATTTGAAAATCTCTTGCAATGGAGGCCGTGTCATATAATCTTAAGTATTTCCAACCATATATGCTCCCAAAACGAAACAAAAAAAAATTCAAAGTGGCAAAGGATTCGATGGAAGAAACATTTTTGAGCCTTTAGTTTGACTTCGTGTTACCAAAAGGAAATTTACGGATCATGTCAAGTTAAATCTTTCTACACATCTCAAAGCTGCTAAAAGACCCACACCACCCCATTACAAACAAGTTTGATAATTTGGAATGGTAAGAAGGAATAATAAAGAAGAGGTAACATCCTACACACTTCAATGGAGCCACCTTATTTATAGCACCTCTTGTCTCTATGGGTTTTTACACATGTTAAATGGACTAGAAGAGGACTTCTAAGCATAGAAAAACCATTATTATGTCTCTATGGATAAGAAAATCATCCATAGAGGCAAAAGGGGTAAGAAAAGGACTATGCTTATCATCGATTAGGTAAATGGAATTGAATGTAGATCAAAATATTGATTCTAGAATTTATTATACGACAAAGAAGGATAGTTTTAATGTTATGGCTAAAAGAAAAATGAGGTAATTGGAATTGTTGATGCAAGAGCATCTAGATTCTCAAACAAATATGAGGCTCAAAGAATATTGTTACAACTTTCAGAACAACTTGCAATCTTTTGTAACAACTTACAAGTTACTTCTGTGGCCATTACTATAATTTACGTCAACAACATGGATGCAATTCAACAACTTGTGAGTAGCATATACAACATCTTCAAGAAGAAGCCCATGAGTAACTTAAGCAACATCATAAATTCACTTTTATCACACTATAACTCCAACAACTAAGTTGACTTTTGTAACACAAGGTGAAGATAAAGACAATTCGTATAAGTAATAAATTGAAGTTGGATACACCTTGCTGCAATGGAAGTCTAATACCTAAGGAGATTATAGATTGGATCATGGAAATTGAAATCTATTTTGATTGTAAATCAATGGAGGTTCCGAAGAAGGTAAAATTTATTTATACTAGATTGAAAGGTCATCCATCTTTAAGGTGGGACCATGTGTAGATAGAAAACAAATGTGAGGAAAAGAGAAAAATAAATGTTGGGAAATGATTTTTGCTAAGTTGAAGACCAAGTTCATGCCATTCAATTATCAAATCTGTTCAAAAAATTGCAAAACCTTGAGGAAAAAGAAATGAGCATGAAAGATAAAATAGAGAATTTTCACAATTTCACCATTCAAGTGAATCATGTGAAGGAAGTGAATCATGTGAAGGAAGAATGAAGAAAACATTTCAAGGTATGGTAATGAACTTTGTATTTCCATTCAAGATGAGTTTAGTTTGATAAGATTGCAACAGGTGGAAGAGGCCTATTCATTTTTTTTAAAGGTGCAAGAGAAGTTATTTAGGAGGCCACATAGTAATTCAAAAGGAAAAGAAAAAGGTTGTTTAGGGAAAGAGAACAAGACAATGATAAAGGGCATCGTACTTATGAAAAAGATGAAAAATAAAAGGGTGAGAACATTTCTCAAGAGGAAGAGGTTATTTAAAAAGAAGAAGCAATAGAGGGTTTGTTGGAACTTCTTATAGGTGTGGAGAAGTTGGTCATAGGGTATTTATTAGTCCATAAACACAACAAATCAATAATAGAAGAATTGATGTTGGAAATTATATTGTTCAAGAAGATTAAGAGAGTTGGAGAAGCTTGTATGTTGAAGAGTATTTATAACTACATGCGAATTTGGAGGTAATTGTTACAAAGTCATTGTTGATAGTGGTTGTATAGACAATTTAGTATTTAGTGAATGGTAGAGAAGCTAGGGTCTCATGGTTGTAAAAAGGGCATCAAATTGAAGTAAATGGATGTTGTCTACTTCTTATAATGATGAGAATATATGTGACATTATGCCCATGGATGTGTTAGTGTATATGGTGATATGATCAAATTAGTTAGCTTTTAGGCTACCTAGGAGAGTCTTATTCACAGTAGTCAAGTCTCCACTTAGGGACTTTTACATTTTTTGTCTCACTTCATGTGGTTGAGACTCGTGTACCCACCTCTTTAGACATTAGTCCATGCACATGTTACACATGCTTATACATTTGTCATATAAACATACAAGTGTTGCATATTTGAAGGGGTAGTGAGTCGTTCAATATTACCTTTGTACCTCCTCTACCTTGCCAATGTATGCAAGGTTCATCATTATAATTACATACTCCATGAATCCTATTATATTTATTTCATTTCACTAGTGGAAGGTAATATTTTTCCATTCAAATCTTGACTTCTCAAACATGATATCAAAGTGTGCAACTGCTGGACATTCGTGACTCAACCAATTTTGGAATTTCGTGTAAAGATTTTAGCAAATCCAACATAGTATTAGAGCCATAAATGTACATCCCCTCTCAAATTAAGGCGACTCTAGCATTAAGCCCTATTATCAGAGTGTTGTGGAGCCAAATAGACATTGTCATTGATTCTAGAAGGCATCGAAACAAACATAGCTTTTCATTTGGAGAAATTTGATAATATATAAATTTACCAATTTTTTAATCTTTTGTACCATATTGCATGGTACAGAATCCATACAAAAAAAATTGCCCTCTACCCATTACGCCATTTTGGTAAAAAACTTGTTATTTGCAGGTTTGTGGCCTATTCAGCCTATTGCAGGTTTTTTTTTCATCAGCTTGGTTTTGGAGATTCGTTGGTTAATCTTGACAATCTGGTTGTAGCTACAAATCTTTGTTGCAAATCGTCAAATTTTTGGCACGTATCATTCATTTGTTGTTTTCAGTCTGCATATGCTTGCACCAGAATTAGCAGCTTGGTAGTGTGCAATAGTAGACATTTGAAGTTTGTTGGTTGTATAATATTTTTGCTCCATCCCTCTCATGTGGCCTCCAAGGGTTTACAGTAGAGACTTGTCTGTTTATTGCAGGGAATGTAAACCAAGATAGGCTTCCTCATTCCCACACCTAACGCCTTTGACCAGTCCATCTGTGGCCTGCACCTTGCTTCCACTAAGGCTGGCATTTTTGAGTTTGTGATCAGTGGACTATTGTTGATCCACAATTCTTTTTAGATATTAGATATTCAGGGAATTTCATTACCACATTTATATTCTGGTGAATGCTTTCTATTGTGGAAAAGCCATTTGTTGAGTAATCTCAATCCATTCTGCTGGCATAAATGGCGTGAGAGATAACAAAGTAAACTAGAAATTGAGCTTTTGGTGACCCAGTCTTACGCAGGCCTAACAAAGACTTTCACACCTATTCATTGCAATCTACAGCAGACCCCAACATCTACACCGCTTCCCCCAATTGCTATTTCATCCCACTAACTACCAGACAACAAAATTTTCCCAACTGTGAAGTTTTCTAAACGTTCAATCAGATTTCCCAACAATATCACGATCAGCCTTGCTGTTTTGATGTTCTTTATGTACACACCTAAAAAATGTCTTATTACTAATGTGTTAATTATTCATCTTTATTAAATATTTTTTCAATTATTTAATTAAGCTAATTTTTATTCTTTTGAATTAAGTTAATCACCATTTTGTTGTTACTAATTATTAAATCTCTTCCAATCAATTATTCATTTAATCTCCTCTTTTCAAATTAATTAAATAATTTTATTATTTAGTTAAATTCAATTTCTTATAATTAAATAATTTCTTTAAATTATTTAATTAACTAACTCATTCTTTACTATATTCAAATTCACAGTTCAAAAATCTCCAACTTCTAATTTCACTTAATTTCAATAAAATGTGCATTTTATTTCATGAATTCGAAAATCCAAATTCAATTCAAATGCAAATGGAATTTGAATTTCAAGTTAATTTCTTATAGCACACGTTAAATTTCTAACTGGCACTAACTTTCAGTCTAACTGGGTAATCAATTCAGTCAACTTCCCAATCAATTAAGTCATCTCACCAATTAACTCACTTAACTCATCAATCAACTTTTTGGAACAGACTCATCTATTCAGTCATCCGATCAATCTATTCAGTCATTTGATCAATCAAATGAGTTTAACTCTTGATCAATTATGTGCAACAAGATCCACAAGTCCCATTGTCCTCAATGCTCTCTTAAATCATGATTGAGATAATACTCTCCCTACTATTGCAAAATGGCGCTAAGTTACCCCAAAAAATTTATGTGACAATGATTTGACCACCAGGAGTAACCTTAAACCAAAACATGAATCAATTACCAAACTCGTCTCAAACACAAGTTGTGTCCTCAAGCTCTACTCAGGGAACAACTTAGAGCACACAAGCGTCATCAACCCAAGCTACCATATCTTCAAACCAAGGTTCACAATCTGGCATGGCATCGTCTAATGCAAATATCACATCCCAAACACATGCCAATGTTACTTCGCAAACAACTTCAAGGGTCTCAATGCAAAGTCAAACAAGTACTTCCCAAGTTACGATTCCAACCAGTACATCTCAACCAGCGGTATCAGTCTCTGTGGGATCAACTTACAACAACCAAAGTTTGAATCAAGGTCCTAATAATCCAATTGGTGCAACACAACCAAATGTCAACACATAGTTTACTTACTTTATTGCACCATGTAGAACTCATAGCACACAAACTCACAATCAATTAACGTTCCAACAAACTCTAGTATACTCCAACACTAATCCATTTGTGGAAACACATACACATTAAATGTACCTATGGCTCAAACAGTTTTTCTCCTCCAACAAGTTCAAAATCTGCAAAGACAAATGATTAGTATACAATCAAGCAATAAGAAGAAAAGTTATACCATGGAAGATCTTCGTCTGTATCTGTTTGATCGGACAATATACATGCCACCTTTTCCTCCACATTTTGAAATGCCAAAATTTGATAAGTACAAAGGAGAAGGTGACCCAAGAGATTGTTAGACAGTTCAAATAATTGGAAAACAACTGAGAGTGGGAAGGGGGGGGGTGGTAAATCAGTTGTCACAGATTACCAGAACCATTAGCAATTGAAACTTTAATACCGGAACCCAAAACAATTAAACTGGAATGCTTAAACCAAATACCAGAATAACAAATAAACCAATTAAGCATAAACAATAATCAGAGAATAAATATCATCCACATGATACCAAGATTTATACATGGAAAACCCAGTAAAAGGAAAAACCACGGTGGGAAGCCTACCCACAATAAGATAATACTTCTGTAGTAAGTATGTGAATTACAATTGAGGGGCCTGCACTTGCAGGAAGGCCAACAACCTAGAGTGCACTGCTCATCACAAAAGGAGTCTCACTGACTACATAGAAATCCAGACTACAATCCGGAAGAATGAATGAACTGCAAAGAGGTTAAGTTCAATACCAGAGGACTAAATCCTCTTACATAAACCCAATTCGATCTCCAATGATCAACCAAATCCTTTGCCTGAATGATATTACATTATTCACACATTACATCCCATGCCATGATATATTCTACAATGAGATCTTACAACATATATATACAAACCCTCGACCATAAACAATTAGGTCGACCACTAGACAATAAACTAATTACATAATTAGAAAACATGTTGGCCTTAGACCAAACAAATAATATCCAACCCTTAAGACATCCCGGAAACACATCGAGAGGTCCAATCCACACGTTACATTTAGTCGGTCCATAACCTAGATCAACCGAGACCCAATATAGGTCCACACACTAAAGCAATGATCTCCATCCGCCAAGTCTCGAACATGATCACCATCAGCATCCTGAATCCATACCAGAAGCCGCACCAACACCACTTATGCAATTCATCAAAGATCTTCATCAAAGCTCTGTCAATGAAACCTTCACTGGAACCACAAACCAAACTTCCAAGCAAACAGGATAGTATTCGATCACCAGACCAAAACCAACTGATTGAATATGAACATAAGCCAATTCGATAACCAAATCATACTGGAGCATACCAGATCATGCCGGATCCAATCCAACCAAAAACCACACATCCTATTGAGACCAGAAGGGTGTTAGTAAAGTATCCAAAACAGCTAGTGTTGACATCAATGACAAAACATCAATGCAACACATAATCAATTCCTTCAAATGGCCAACAAAGATCACATTAGAGGATTCTTTACGGATTGCATCAAGGTAGTTGATGAAGATACATATTTAATGCTCCTATTGCCTAAGAGTCTTGGTGGTCAGGCCTTGGAGTGGTTTTCTCATTTACCACCAAAGTTATGATCATGGGGTGAATTAGTTGAGCAGTTCATCACAAATTTCTCCCATAACATAGACAACCCCGTGGCTCTAATGGATTTATGTGCTGCCAGGCAAAGAGAGGGTGAAACTTTTGCTTCATTTCTGCAATGTTGGAGATCCCTTGCTCATAGATGTCCATGTCACATACCTGACATTGAACAAGTGGATATTTTCATAAAAAAAACTTATTCCTCAAGTCAAATATCCATTACAAATGCAGTATCTTAGTACATTCAAAGAAAGCACAAAGAAATGCTTAAAGTGTGAGAAGGGTCTTGTTGAACAAGGGATTTTGAAGAAAAATAAGGAAAGTGGTTCGACCAGTAATACAAACAATGAGAAGTCAAAATTTTGGTTGAAAAATAAAAATTTGACAAGTGATGGGGTTGTGGATGCTCGCGTAAGGAATAGAGCTCAACCTGTAGTCTTACTACAAGGACTAATCAATTCTTTTGCATCAAACAAAAATCAGTCTCAAGACAACAATGTAGCATTGACAAATGCAAATGCAACGCAACCTAGTAATTCCAAACCTCCAATTAATAATACACCAAGAAGAAATTATACACCGCTTGCAGAACCTATTGAGTCAACACTCAAGAAACTGATATGAACCAGGTCCTTTCAAACCAACCTAGTGGAACGATAATGACTTTTGCAAGTATCATCGAACCAAAGGCTATAAGACATCAAGTTGCTACAAACTCAAGAACTTGATTCAATACCTCATAGATCAGGGGGATATCACTGCGGATAACAATAATTTTTTTCCCAATACAGATCACACCATTTTCAAAGAACCGTTTGTCAAGCATGACAAAGGGAAAGATTCAAGCTCAAGCTCATAGGATAACACTGCAAATTACATTAAGGTAGCTTATGATTATGGAATCAACACTATCAGTGCAAGTAGTGAAACACTGGAAACAATTTTTGTCAATCGAAGGAATCAAGATTGTGTGGTTGTCACCCACCAGTCAAAAGTCACATTGCAAGTAGTCCCTTCTAATCCTCCTTCACCAATGGGGAATTACAATGTTGTTGACCAATTGAAGAAAACCCTTGCACAAATATCACTCTTTGAGTTGCTCTACATTTCTCTGAATCATAGAGAAATCCTGGACAAAGCACTTCATGAGTCTATTGCTGTTATAGACATAGATGAGAACACCTTCCAAGCCATGGTTGGACATCTAGCTACCAATCCCCGTGTTACCTTCATAGAGCAAAATGCCTCAACAGACAGACCTTTGCATAACAACCCACTACATCTAGAAGTTTTTGTTCATAAGAGAAAAGTTAGGAGGGTGTTGATAGATGGTGGAGTTGGTCTGAACATATGTACTCTTAATCCAATTAAAGCATTGGGTTATTCATACCTTCACACCGATCCTACCAAAAGAATAAATATTCAAGTATATGATGATGAACAACGCTCATCGAAAGGTGTAGTTACTCTACCTATGCAAGTAGGACTTGTCACCTTAGATATCATATTCCAAGTGTTGGATTGAGAATTAGGATACAACATGATCTTGGGTCGCCCATGGATACATGCCATGAAGGCAGTACCATCAACTTTTCATCAGTGTGTTAGGTTTCCATATAACAACATTGATATCACAATACAAGGTGATCCAAACCCTTTCTAGCATTACAATTACTTAAGAGCTAGCACTAATAACCAAGTCCCTATCAATCAAGCAACTCCCCTCACCTCACAATTGGAATCCCTGAAAATTGAAGATACACATGCATCTTCATCCTATACACTTATTACACCACCATTACAAATCAAAGAAGGATGTGGTGAATATTCTTATTCGGGAACACTCTCTAGTGGGTGTTGTCTTCAAAATTTGATTCACTTCAACATCCTTATAATAAAATGATTAAACTCTGTGCAGGAAAGATGTCAAAGGAAAGGAAAATCTTTGGACAACATATGACAAGGTTTGATTTAACCTTCTACACTTTGGACCTACTTAGAGTCCAGGCGGGTATACCTTTGTGAACTAAATTCACACTTTCAAAAGATAAATCCACAACAAACCAGTCCAGAAAACCAGTGGATCTAATCACCTTGAAAATAACTGAAACAAAGGAATGAAAATTATACTGATATTAGTATGTTGACCTACAAAACATGTAATAGACAACTTCGATCTATACCAGTGCCTTATCCAAGGTCACAGAGTCATCTAAATTCAAACAATATTCCCCAAACAAAATATCTTCACACATCCCATTGGCTCGTCTTCGGTCAACCCTTATATACGCCTGACACACATAAGAATTTATGCATACCACATTAAACCATGCTCATCAAGATTCAAAGTATCCTACAGAGAATTTACTGGTAGAAGTGATCCCCGCATATTTAATTTCCCTCCTAAAGAGAAAAAGCTAGCAAACACATCTATTGAAAATTGCCTTACAACCCCATTCAAACAAAATAACCCTGGATTATTTAGAATGAAACAGTAAACAATTGCAAACACATTTGAAGATGACACAAAGTTTTACTCAAAGCCGATGGTCTGTATATTGATATATTCTTCAAGAAAGTATTACAAAAACTTTGGAATATTCTCTATTAAACTCAAAAAAGCTCAGATATAAATTTCTGCAGCGTTTTCTTACAATTCATTGCGACCCCTTTACTCTTAGTCCTGGTATCCATTTATAACAATGTAGATACACATAGCTTTGGACGTTCCTAGGAGAACTGGTTACAATCATTTCTTTTCCAAAAGAAGTTACAAAGCCTTTTACAAAAACAGTTACAAGTCCTTTTCGACCTCTGCAGCTTCTTCTAATTGCTATCTGGTTGCAACCTCTTCTAACTGTTCAGGAGCGCCCTCTAACTGCTCTACATCTTGGATGGCATATTTTCTTGTCCATTCATTGTACACATCATCAGTTGGCCACGCGAAATTAATCACTTTTGTCTTAGCCTTGGTCAATTTTTTCCAGGAATTTCTCATCTTGTTGACTTCTGAATTGAGAAAACCATAACGAGATTTGATTTTCTCTATCTCCTGAATTGTCACAACAAAAAAGGAAGCATCATCTAAATCAATAATTCCTTTAATTCTGGCTGACAGTTTGGCCTCTAATTCTTTGAGCCACACCTGTTTGTCCTTTAGTTGATCTGGGCTACCAAAAACTCCTGGGAGCAACTCAAAAACCTACTCAGCATACTCCTTTTTGTACAAGTTGATTTTTCTATCAGCATTATCCACCCCTTCTACTAATTTTAATAGGTCTTTGGTGGTGTCACAAGTGGATTTGATGATAGGATTGGCCCCTGCTTCATCATAAGATGCACAAATAAGCTCCAAGTCCTGCTCTCTAGGCCTCCACTTGTCAAAAATAGGTGTCAAAATGGCCTTATCTCCATTGAGCTCATTCCACATATCCAAAACCTTACTTATATTATTATATAGCAGCAAGGCATTCATTGTATCTGGAAAACTTGAAATAGTAGCTCTTACTCTTTCCTCATATTTCTTGGCGTACAAGGCCTGAGCCTGTTTCAAATTCTCTAGCTCTTGAGGAGTAATCTCAATCATTTGGGAGCTAGAAGGTGCTAGAGATGGTGGGAACTCAATGATGGGGCTGCTAGGTGGAGGTCTTGCAGGAGAGGACGAGATCATTAGTGTTGAAGACTCACCTTGATGGTACTGTCCTGTCAACTAGCTCTGCAACTTAGCAATGATGCTATCCTTACCTTTAACCTCCTCCTTAGCACTGTTATAGGCCTTCAAAATTGTCTCTAACTTGACTTGGAGGTTTTCTTTATCCTTGGCTTCCTTTTATGCTACTGCAACACTAAATTTTGCAGTCTCTAGCACAGTGCTAGGAGCTTCTACCACCCCTGTGTTCTGCACTCTCTTCACTATCATTCCACCAAGGTAACTTGACCCTGGGGTATCTTTGCTTCTCTTATTTTCATCTCTCTTGAGAGACCACATGACAAGTGCAGCATTATCTTTGCTGAAAGTAATTCCCTCCATGGGCTTAGTTTCTTTCCTCACTGCCTCTAGTACCAGGGCATCCGCTATGTCCCACACAGGGAGAACAAGCACTCCAGCTTGTGCCACCATATCTCTTCCCTGCTCAGGAATGATGGTCTTAAATTCTTCCATCATTTCTTGTTTAATTTCCTCCTCCACCAGAGCTGGATCTTTGTTGGGTTGCTCACCTTTTCTCTTCTCACATCTTGCATTGTATATATCTATATTTTGTTTCCATACAAACTGCATAAATGCTCCTGATGTGACAAAATTGTTGTCAGCCAAGAAGTCATCACTGGCCTGCTTTATCTCAGGATCCCACTCCCGTCCTTTAAATTCAGTGGTAGTAATGTTCATTTCAGCAGCAAGGGGCTCTTCTGGCATACCTTCCTCTACTTCATCATATGTATAGGCAATTTCTCCTAGACTGCCTAACTGTATCAGCTGCTCAGCTACTGCTTGCTCATCTCCTATGTGAATAGGGGATTGGGATGGAGAGTACAAAGGTGTATCAGATTGTACTTCTTTTCCTACTCTCTGCTTCTTAGGGCTCTATTGGATATCAATGACATCTTGTATCTTCCTCTTTCCTTTAGAGGTAGAGGGCTCCCCTGTTGTATGCATCAGCACACTATAACTAGACTTCTTGTGCAGTGTATAATCACTAGGAGGGATTGATTTGGTGGAGGCAGACCTACTTAGAATCATTCTTGCCTTTTTAAGGTTTCTTTTAATCACAGCTTCCCTCTTTTCTTTCAAGGTCTACATCACATCCTCAAAGCAAACAATTAAAAACTTTATCTTCTCCTCAAAAGGGAAAAAGCTAGACAATGGGTCATAGGTGGCATCAAACTGATGCACAAAGTCTAAGGCTTTCTTATAAGCCACCCATTTTTGTTTCCTCAGCTCCTGCTCATCTAGATCAAACTCATTTCTAATGAGGTCTTAAGAAAACTGAAATTGATGGGGTCTACCTTTGCACACTGCTCTCTTTCTAAACATGCCATTGAAGAAGTCTTCTGGATCGACACACCTGGATACTGCAGTTGACAAATGATAAGGTTTGAGAAAGTCTTCAAAACAATTCCAACCTCCCTTGGTTATTATAAATTGATGGGCTATGGTAACCATAGGGAAAATAGTCCCTTTACCCCTACCTGTCAGCTCTGCCTCTTGTACACTACCAATCTGTCTGAGGACTTCTGCAATTCCCACTTTGAGAGGGACCTTATAGGGCAACAAGAATAGAGTGCCTCTAAAACCAAAAACTCTAAAAACTATTGAAACTGGGTATAGATAAATGTCACCCCAATTATGAACAATCTTTATACTCTCTGTAAATTCTTTTGGTCTAACAAATTCCAAAAGAACCTTGGGGATTCTCGGGTTTTCTGAGCAGAGGAGAGTCCTAATCTTTGATGCAAAATATTTATCAAATTTTAAGAAACTGGCATCCTCTTTGTCCCATGACAACACAGTGCTCCATAGCTGCACTGACATCTTTTCTCCCTCTTTCTCTTTTATGAGGTCCAGTCCACTTGCAAAGTAATCACCACCTTTGAACAAAAATAGATGCATGAGGAGTGAATACCATCCGAAAGGCCTACCCACCTTCCCATATTTTATTCCTACTAACCCTCCATGGATAGCATTAGTAATGAAATAAGCATAGTCAAATGTTACTGCAAGGGAAGGATTCAGAATCTGAGCAATCATTAGCAAGTAGTGATTGGGTATATTTGCCTCAGCGTCTTCTCCCAAAATCTGACAGAGTGACCAATACATTCCCTTAGCCCTAAGGGTAAACAAATTCAATGAGAAGGGCTCTTTAGTGTTGGGTCCTACGACTGTCAACCCACCTATCTTCACAAAAAATTCCTTGAGAGGTCCACTCCTAAGGTGGTTCCTTTGTGCACCGTATACTTGAGCTAATAATTTGAAGTTAATGGGTTCCAGAAAATTTGTAAACTCATTTAACCCAAAAGCACTTCTGAATTCTTCATTATTAATTTCAATAAGAGCTTTCCGATTTATGTCTCTAATGCTTCTTGTGACTGGATCATAATTATGTGCAATTTGAGTCAATAGATCCATGTCCATGAATAACCCTGGAACTATCAACTTCCCTACATCTAACTCCCAGATACTATTCTGTGGGGTTGGAGAATTTCTCATTCCAAATCCAACTTTAGATAACCCCAACCCAGACAATCCGACCTGTGGATATTTCAACAAGTTGCCCTTATCATATATCCCTTCTCTTATCTTCAAACAAGGAGCTCTAGGCACTAATTCTTTTACCTTTGTTGCTTGATTAGTTGACAACGTCAACTGCTCAAAAAAATCATCACAAATGGCCCTCTCCTGATAATTGACTTTCCTGAAAAATTGTCTCGTAGGTGCCATTTTGAAAATGCAAGCAATTAAACAACTACCCCCTAATGGTTCAGTGACAAATCAAGACCTTAATTAAAACACCACAAAGAGATTGCCACACAAGAGTACAACAAAACCTGATTTTAGCTCGAAGGAATCCGCTTTGCAACTGAATTGACTCGCTCTGTATTTGAAGACAATAGCTCTATATCTTCTCTTCTGCAACAATTCTTTTGAACAATATCTTTACTCAATCGACAGGAGATCATATATGGTACCCAGGTTCTTAACTATGACATTGATTCCGCATGCTTCGGCCGTCCCTTCAGAATTGAATTCTTGAGAGAATTCAAATTTTCGCTCTAACGGGTCACAACATTTCTGCAATTCTTTCCTTTCGCTGTTTCGCTGTTTCGCGAAGCATAACCTTCAGGTAATTTCGTTAGTTGAAATCACGCCAATCGTCTGATCAAAAGAAACTTGATCGGCCGTTACACTGACTTAACAGTCTTGCCTTCGTGCTGGGCCCACCTCCTTTTCGCCATTTCACAAACTTTATCTTTCGAGCACTTCTCCTTCGTGAAGCCGTGCTAGACGTTAGATGCAACTTTAACTTCTCTGCATTTAACTATCACCGGGACCGCCGACATCTTCATTAACTGCGCCTTTACCGTGACTGCTAGTGGTCTTTCGCTATTTCGCGAAGCTTAAATATCTTTCAACTTCGGGCCACGAAACAACGCGAGGCGTTGGATCAGATTGGAGATGACCATCCTTTAATTGAAACCCTTTATGCTTGCTTTACTTACGCCGCCTTTTCATTGGTTACTGGTTATTACGTGGCATTCGACTGCTAGTTTTTGAAAACCGTTCAAGCCTAGTTCAATGTCAGCTACGTGTCTCTCCCTTTTACCACCGGTTATACCTTGGCGAGCCCTCAACTTCTTCTGAAGCCACGTGTCGATGAACACGTCACCATCTAGCTTGACACCTGGATGAACCCTTTTTACTTTCGTTATTTCACGAAGCATATCCTTCAAGCATCTCGCAACCGCGAAATAATGTCGGCCGTTGGATCAAAATGAAGTTGATCCTTCTTTAACCTCATGTTTTATCTATTTTTGGGGACGAAAAACCTTTTCGCCATTTCACAGGGCATAAAGCATGAGCATCTTACCCTTGCGAACTCATGCTGGCCGTTAGATTATTTTTTACTTGCTCGATGCTTAACCATCTGAATTGACTTTGGCAAACGTGGGCCCTCCGACTCAACCTCAACCACCTGGCATCTAGTCACTTTCAAAGTTGACATGTCAGTCTTTCATTTGCTGAGAGAAAACATTGGGTTCCACCTCATCCTTGCCACCTATATCTGATTGTACTTCTTTTCCCGCGGCATGACACACCTCTAGGACCCACCTTCTTTTTACCCTTAGACCCGCCCTGCTGACTATTGTGACCTTTGTCACGTGCCACCATCTTATTCACTCTCTCGACCAACTGGACCATCTACGTGGAGTGCCATGTCATTTCACCACTTCACGAAAGATAACTGTCGAGCATTTTCATCCTGTGAAACAACGCGAACCGTCGGATCAGATTGGACTTGATCACCTTTTAGTCCCTTAGAAAATCCTCGCATGCAGGGTCCCACCAGACACTTTCGCGATTTCGTGAAAGGTATTTCACTTGCAAGTTCAGGCTGCGAAATAACGCTAGCCGTTGGATCTTGGACAAGATGAGACTTCTTTAAACTCGACCAAAATCGCCATTTAGAACGCATTTCCTTTTTGCCATTTCACGGGTCTTAAACCATGCTCAACTTCGCCTAACGAAATAACGAAAACCATAGATCTTCCTGAGAGATTTGAACAACTTACTAGGCCTGACAACATTAGGAGGAAAATATATAAAGCGTAAAATTTTACGATTAATTCAAATGACCGCCTAGGCAAATGACAAGGGGGAACACTTCCTAAGAACCCGAGACCCATTACTTAAATGGATAAAGTAACGAAGAAATAGAAACCAGAGGGTTTTTTGATAAAACATTGAACAATTTAAGATTAAAACCCTAAACCCCTAGGACCTAACACAGAGCTGAAGCAATTGATAGCATGTCTAGATCAAAATTTCAAAACTTAGCCGATTTATGGGAAATGGAAAAAAACCATTTTTTAAACAGTGATAACAGGGGCTCTGACTGATGATGGTTGATTGCAAGGTCAACACATGAAAACTCAAAAACTCTGGAGAAACAGACCAAAACACAGACCCAATAGAAAAACCGGAAATAAACAAAATATGTACAAACAAAGGACCTACTGTGCATGGACATCAAGAGAAATAATGTTTCAGGAATTGTCCATGCACTGGAAATTCTTGTATTTCATCATTCGTATTCTTTAGAAAATATGAATCCTTACCATTTAAGTCACAGACCACAAAAGGGCCAATCCATAATGATTCTAATTTTCTATGCTTCCCCTTGTCCTGTCCTTTTGCATTCCACTGAAGAACAATGTCATCAATTTGAAACTTCCTTAATGATGTCCTCTTATCAAAAAGGTATTTGGATTGCAATTGGATCTTCTGATTTCTCTTATGAGCCAAAGTCCTAAGCTCTTCCACCTCCACAATTTGGATCATTCTGCTTTCCATTGGTTCAGATAACTATATATCCTCATTTTGCAAGAATTTATAAACTGGAAGAAGATTATTCACTGACAATCTGACTTGGGTACCATAAACCAGTTCAAAAGGTGACATTCCAATGGCCCTTTTGACTGTTATTCTATCTGCCCACAAAGCTAACTTCAATTTTTGATCCCAAGATCTTTTATTTTCTTCCAGGATTTTCTTGATGATGTTCAAAAGGCTTTTATTGCTGGATTCTGCTTGTCCATTCCCCTCAAGGTGATAAGGTGAAGAGTAAGACATGAGTATTCCATGACTGGTACAAAATCCAACAAACTCTTCTGATCTGAAACTCATGGCATTGTCCATTACCAACTTAGCAGGTGTTCCAAACCTAGTTATTACATTATCCATCAGGAAATCAATGACAACCTTACTTGTAGCTCTTCTTGTAGGAATAGCTTCTATCCATTTTGTGAAATAGTCAGTGGCTACTATGGTCCATCTGTGACCTCTCCCTGACCTCTCAACAATCTCTCCAATAAAATCAATGCCCCACTGGACAAAAGGAGCTTCCACAGAAACTGGATTTAGGGGTAAGGCCCCTTCATACTTCAGCTTAGATGAAAATTTCTGACATGGGTCGCATTTTCGGACATATGCATGAGCATCTTTGAATAAGGTAGGCCAAAAGTATCTAGCCCGGACTATCTTGCCAGCAGTTGTTTTAGCAGAGTAATGACCCCCACATACTCCATCATGCATTTTAGTTAATACCCGTTTAGCTTGGAATTCATCCAAACACATTAGTAACTCTCCATCTCTTTTTCTCCAGAATAGATCACCTTGAATGAGCACATATTTTTGGGACTTGAGTTTTAGAGTTCTTTTCTGATTATGTGTCATTCCTTCTGAGAATGCAGCATCTCGTAGGAATCTGATTATCTCTGAGTACCAAGGTTGCCTTTCAATGCTAGTGACTGAAGCATCTCTGACTTCAACATTATGTATTTCTACATTCATAAGATTAGACTCAATCATGAGCTTAGCCAAACTTAAACCTCTCACCAATTTGGTGATCTTTATCTCCAAGTTAAATTCTTGAATCCTATTAATCCATCTGCATCTTTTCTCTGTAACCTCAGACTAGGACAAAATATCCTTAACTGCAGCATGTGGGACATAGGCAATGATATTTGCATTCACCAGATATGGCCTAAAAGCTTTGACAGCTTTGACCAAAGCATAAGCTTTTTTTTCCATGGTCTCATATTTCAATTCTGCTGCTTGCAAAGACTTGCTGTAGAAGGCTATGGGAAGTTCATATCCCTCATTGTCCTTTTGTAACAATACTACAACTACTGTATGATATGAGGCAAAAGAAACAGAGAAAAGGGCTTACTGTAATTAGGAGATTTTAACACTAGTGCTTCCTGAATGGCTTTCTTAATTTCAGCAAAAGCCTTTGAGGCTTCTTGATCCCAATAAAATTTGGTATCATTCTTGAGCGACTTGACAATAGGCTTCACTATCTTTGCAAAGTTTGCAATGAATCTCCTAACAAAATTTACTTTGCCTAGAAAGGATTGAATGCCTTTTACATTCTTAGGTTCATACACCTTATTTATTGCTTCAATTATTTCAGGGTCTATCCTTACCCCTTCCTTGGAAACAATGTGTCCCAGTAGTTTTCCCTCAGTGACTCCAAAATGACATTTCTTGGGATTTAGTGACACACCAAATTCCAAAGCTTTATTGAACACCTTCTCCAAATGTCCACAATGATCATCAACCTTCTTAGAAAAACAAGTTAGATCATCTTGATAAACCACCATGATGATATTAATGAATTCTTTGAAGGCTAGATCCATGGCTCTCTGAAATGTAGCTCCAGCATTTTTCAATCCGAATGGCATTCTGACATAAACATATGTTCCCCATGGAGTAGTGAAGGTAGTTTTAAACTGTTCAGATTCCTTCACTAACACTTGATTGTGTCCTGAAAAACCATCCATCATGGATAAAAGGTCACAACCTGTCACTCTCTGTAGCATGGCTTCCATATTTGGGGAAGAGTAGTTATCTTTCAAAGAAGTAACATTTAGATTCCTAAAATCTACACACAATCTAATGTCCCCATTCTTCTTTCTTACTGGGATCAGATTGGAGACCCATGAAGAATGTCTTATAGGTTTGATAATCCCCCCTTCTCTTAATTTGGTCAACTCTTGCTGCATCTTAGTTTCTAATAGGGGATTAATGGGTCTCTATTTCTGTCTGAAAGGCTTAGCATCTGGAAGTAAAGGAACTTCATGCTGAAAAAGGTCTTGTCTATACGCCTTTAGGTCTTCATAAGACCAAGCAAAAACATGTTTATACTTCTCAATAGATTAATAAGGTTAGTCCTGACATGAGGGGGTAATTTTTTCCCAATGTATACTAACTTAGGGGATGATTCAGTCCCCAGGTTTACCTCCTCTAGTTCTTCCAACTTGGTGGTAGATTGCTGATGTAAGTGACTGTCATTGTAACTGAACATGCTTTCTAGCTCTACCAACCCTTTAGGTATTTCATTGGTTTCCAACTAGACCAAATCATTTCCAAATACTGTTTCCCTATTATCCACCACCTCCACCAATGCATTGCAATCAATCTTCTATCCATCATAATCATCAACACATTGAAAAAACCTAAGAATGTCTTTATCATTAGCAAAAACTTGCCAATTGTACACATTATCAGGAATATCAGGCCTAGATTTTATTTCCACAGTGGAAATACCGATTAGTGTTGCATCATCATTTTTCAAGGCCACATTAGCTAGGAAATCTGCCATAATGTTTTTTGATCGCTCTATCCAATTAATAGAAAATGCATTAAAATGCTCAATAACATCCCAAACTGCATGTTTATATCTCTTCAATCTATCATTCTTGGATGCATATTTAGATCTTACCTGGGATACAACCAATTCTGAATCCCCTAACACTGTCAACAGCTGGATTCCATGCTTCTTTGCAACCTCAAGCCCCAACAATAAGACTTCATACTCTGCAGTGTTATTTGTGCACTGGAAGGCCAATAAGAATGAATACTTGAAGGCTATACCTGATGGGGATACAAAGAGAACCTCTACTCTAGATCCTTCTTTGGAGCAAGTTCCATCAAAATACAGCTGCCATAATCCATACTGTTGTGCTTCTAATTCGACCACAATGGGGTCAGTATTCTTCAATTGGGGTAAAATTGGTTGAAGTCTAAAGTTATCAAGATCTACATCAATCATACAATTGAGCATATTAAGGTCTACATTTTCAATTACCCTAGGAGCTCGTGGTTCTCTGTACAATTTGACCTGATTTCCATTGATTGGAATGGTGGCATAGGATAAGTCCAATTGAACATTTCCTCCTACTACTGCTGCCCACTGCCTGGATAGTAACATACCATAATGGGGCTTGGTATCAGTAACAATAACATCCATTTTATAAGTTGCCTCAGGGAATGCTGCTATTTTTACCTCAACATCTTTCATTGTACCTATCACAGGTACTTCCCTATTATCCATAGCATAACATTTCCCATATACATTAGTTACTGACAGCCCTAATTCTTTCATAACACCATAAGGCATTACATTAGTAGCAGCTCCTGAATCTATCATGCAGTTTTTAATCAACCGGTTGTTTACTAACAAAGTAACATAGAAAGGATCTACCTATGAAGGCTCTTGAGTGATACTGGTTCCAACATAAACCTTTGGGGTTTGGAACTCTTGATCCTTCCCAATTCTAGCTGAACTGGTGGGTAGGACTGTGTCACTATAAGATATACTAAAAAATAAAGACAAGGCTGCATCCCTATGTTCTTTAATCTTCAGTAATTCTACTAATGGGACGGTAACCTTCATTTGAGTAAGAGCTTGAGCCATGTCAAATGTAGAACTATTGCTTGTTTTAGTACTAGCTCTAACTCTTTTTGTCTTGAGCTAACTTGCCTTTTTCACTGTGGTAGCTCCTTGTATATCACTAGTGTTTTTATCATTTGTACCCTTGGGTACATCTTTAACTTGTTCCCCTTTTTCTTGACCAATCTTAGGAATAGTAGTAGCACTACCTGCTGCCCCCTTTTGGGTGACCTCTTTTATGAACATGGAACCCGGTTCACCCTGATTAGTGTCTCTCTTAGTGCTCCTCAAGTTATAGTTGTGTTTTGCTTTGGCAATGGTAGCTTTAGTGAGATTTTTAACTTCTTCCTCACTAGGCCTTCTAAGATGAACCTCTTCATCCTCAATTGTTACCACATTCAATGTAGGATGCCAATCTAAGGTTAGTTGTCCTTGAACAAACCTTTCATTATCTAGCACATCACTATATTCACTTTGCACGGACTCCTCATCACTTTCTATGATGATTTCAAACATATTGATGTCAGGCTCAACTTCTTGTCTCATAGATTCTTCAAGAGCTTGAGCCACTGCACACTGATGAGGAGAATGTGGCCCATCACAAGCAATACACCAGGGGGTATTTTCTATATTATGGACAGTTTTCCCTTTCAAGGGATCTGGAGTGTCCTGATTTTGAGCAATTTTGGGCTTCTCATTCTGGGGTTTACCATCTTTCGAATTTGTATTATATGGCATGTCATGTAATCGAGGGGGTCTATCTTGCCAGTTGTAATGAGGTTTGTCATTTTTGTTAACCTTGGTAGTCAGATCCTTCATTGCAATAACCAACTTTTCTATCTTATCTTCCTCCTTAGCAACTTTATTAGGTTGCTGTTTTGTCTCTTGCCATAATCTACCATCTGTTCTTCTTCCCAACTTCCTGGATGCTTTTCTATTACTTTCTACATTAATGGCAATTCTAAAAGCATTTCTCAAGTTATGTGGATTTTTATCCCTCAGGATATAGGCCATCTTAGAATCAAATGCATTGTAGTAAGTATTTAAACACATGTTATCATCTAATCTCATCACTTAATACAATCTGTGCATGGCCTTTTGGAATCTGGCATTGAAGTCAGTGACCATTTCATTATCAGACTTTCTGATCTTATTGCATTCATTGAGCATGAAGCTCACATTAGTCTTGTCACCATACTACTCTTGGAAACAATTTTTAAAATCCTCCCATGACCCTATGCTGTTTACTAGAATACCTCTGTACCAATCTCTTGCATCATCAACCAGGGATTGGACAAACAGTTTCATAATAACATCTTCATCCACTATCTCATAATCATTTATTAGGTCCCCAAAAGATTTTAGATGTTCCTCAACACTAATTGCATTGTTCCCAGCAAATTTATGGAGTCTGTCTCTTAACTGAGTAGGAACATGATTGGGATATCCTGGGATCCCATCAAAGAACAATTGTCTATATTGTTCTAAATTGATTGGTCTCCTTTGAAAAGGGGTAATAGCATTATTGTTTCCCATGGTCATCCTAACTTTTGGAATTGGAGACCGAGATACTTGGGGGTACTGACTATTCATAGGGATTTGACTCACTGAGGCTATATTAGTATGCACTACAGGTTGAATCTTGACTGGGGGAAGGGAAACTTGTTGAGGATCAGGCTTACTAAGGTCTTCTGATGGAAACGTGATAGGGGGAGCCTTTAAGTAACTGATTTTTCTTTTTACTTCCTAATTTGCCGCTTCCAATTCAGCTTTCTCTAATTCCATTTGGAGATCCTCTTTTTCTTTCCTCATTCCCTCCATTTCTCTCTCATGTGCTGATAGCCTATGAGAAATCTCCTCTACAGTTTTAGATTCAATTCCATCATCCACCCATTTCTGTTTTCCTTTATCCACATTAGTTCTAGGAAGCTGAGAATCACTAAATACTTCCCCGTTTGGTTGGACTACTGACCTATATGCTTTCTTGGCTTTGGGGATCAGAATCTCTCTAATCACAGGGCCTTCCTCATCACTCTTGTCTTTCTCCTTAGATAGCACTTCAAGATCAACAATTTGTCTAAGAAGCCTATCTCTCTCCATTAATTTAGCTTTGACATCCTTCTCCCTATTTTCTTCCTTTTGAGCTCTTAGGGAAATTAGATGGTGAACTCTTTTATTCAGATCCTCAATTTCTTGGGATACTTTATCTTCGTCAGGGAAATTTTCCTTAGAATCTGATGTATTGACTTGATCTATGTCAATCAAACTAATGTTCCCATCAATTGTTCTAGGCATAGAGTGTCTAATTGCATTTGAACTGGTCCTATCTTTTGCAGAGACACTAACATGGGATAAATCTTGATATAAAACATGTGCATTATCAATATTTCCAAACAATCCAGAATGGAAACCTAATATATCTTGTTCAGAATCCCTGGAACAAGAATTAGACTTTGCATAAACAGGTCGATCAGACATCTTACCAGTATTATTATTCTTTTGTACCCAAGCGGCATTTGATGGTTCATGTAACATTGATCTCTTCTGGCCCCTTCGTGACTGCTCTGGTAAACCTTCCTGCAAAGTTTCACGAGGATGCTTCTTCATAAATGATCTAGTCTTTTTTCCTCCTTTCATTATGCTTGTTTTCCTTTCAGAATGATTTATAATTCACAAGGACTGGTTCCAATATGAAAGAGTCGCCACCCACAAGAGTATGGGAATTATGAAAACAAGGTTTAGAATAATACGCAGGAATTCCACAAACACAATGATTTTCTTCACAACTTAAGCACAAATCTGTGTTTGGATCCTTAATATGACTCTCCCCAGCAGAGTCGCCACTTTTGTTGTCTTCAAAATCTGATTCACTTCAACATCCTTATAATAAAATGATTAAACTCTGTGCAGGAAAGATGTCAAAGGAAAGGAAAATCTTTGGACAACATATGACAAGGTTTGATTTAACCTTCTACACTTCAGACCTACTCAGAGTCCAGGAGGGTATACCTTTGTGAACTAAATTCACCCTTTCAAAAGATAAATCCACAGCAAACTAGTCTAGAAAACCAGTGGATCTAATCACCTTGAAAATAACTGAAACAAAGGAATGAAAATTATACTCATAGTCAGTATGTTGACCTACAAAACATGTAATAGACAACTTCGATCTATACCAGTGCCTTATCCAAGGTCACAGAGTCATCTAAATTCAAACAATATTCTCCAAACAAAATATCTTCACACATCCCATTGGCTCGGCTTCTGTCAACCCTTATATACGCCTGACACACATAAGAATTTATGCATACCACATTAAACCATGCTCATCAAGATTCAAAGTATCCTACAGAGAATTTACTGGTAGAAGTGATCCCCGCATATTTAATTTCCCTCCTAAAGAGAAAAAGCTAGCAAACACATCTATTGAAAATTGCCTTACAACCCCATTCAAACAAAATACCCTTGGATTATTTAGAATGAAATAGTAAACAATTGCAAACACATTTGAAGACAACACAAAGTTTTACTCAAAGCCGATGGTCTGTATATTGATATATTCTTCAAGAATGTATTACAAAAACTTGGGAATATTCTCCAATAAACTCAAAAAAGCTCAGATATAAATTTTTGTAGCGTTTTCTTACAATTCTTTGCGATCCCTTTACTCTTAGTCCTGGTATCCATTTATAACAATATGGATGCATATAGCTTTGGACTTTCCTAGGAGAATTGGTTACAATCATTTCTTTTCCAAAAGAAGTTACAAAGCCTTTTACAAAAACAGTTACAAGTCCTTTTCGACCTCTGCAACTTCTTCTAATTGTTGTCCGGTTGCAACCTCTTCTAACTATTCAGGAGTGTCCTCTAACTGCTCTAAATCTTGGATGGCATATTTTCTTGTCCATTCATTGTACACATCATCAGTTGGCCACGCGAAATTAATCACTTTTGTCTTAGCCTTGGTCAATTTTTTCCAGGAATTTCTCATCTTGTTGACTTCTGAATTGAGAAAACCATAACGAGATTTGATTTTCTCTATCTCCTGAATTGTCACAACAAAAAAGAAAGCATCATCTAAATCAATAATTCCTTTAATTCTGGCAAACAGTTTGGCCTCTAATTCTTTGAGCCACACCTGTTTGTCCTTTAGTTGATCTGGGCTACCAAAAACTCCTGGGAGCAACTCAAAAACCTACTCAGCATACTCCTTTTTGTACAAGTTGATTTTTCTATCAGCATTATCCACCCCTTCTACTAATTTTACTAGGTTTTTGGTGGTGTCACAAGTGGATTTGATGATAGGATTGGCCCCTGCTTCATCATAAGATGCACAAATAAGCTCCAAGTCCTGCTCTCTATGCCTCCACTTGTCAAAAATAGGTGTCAAAATGGCTTATCTCCATTGAGCTCATTCCACATATCCAAAACCTTACTTATATTATTCATTGAGCAAGGCATTCATTGAGCGAGCCATTGAGCAAGGCATTCATTGTATCTACAAAACTTGAAATAGTAGCTCTTACTCTTTCCTCATATTTCTTGGCGTACAAGGCCTGAGCCTATTTTAAATTCTCTAGCTCTTGAGGAGTAATCTCAATCATTTGGGAGCTAAAAGGTGCTGGAGATTGTGGGAACTCAATGATGGGGCTGCTAGGTGGAGGTCTTGCAGGAGAGGAGGAGATCATCAGTGTTGAAGACTCACCTTGATGGTACTATCCTGTCAACTAGCTCTGCAACTTAGCAATGATGCTATCCTTACCTTTTACCTCCTCCTTAGCACTGTTATAGGCCTTCAAAATTGTCTCTAACTTGACTTGGAGGTCTGCTTTTTCCTTAGCTTCCTTTTCTGCTACTGCAACACTAAATTTTGCAGTCTCTAGCACAGTGCTAGCAGCTTCTACCACCCCTGTGTTCTGCACTCTCTTCACTATCATTCCACCAAGGCAACTTGACCTTGGGGTATCTTTGCTTCTCTTATTTTCATCTCTCTTCAGAGACCACATGATGAGTGCAACATTATCTTTACTGAAAGTAATTCCCTCCATGGGCTTAGTTTCTTTCCTCACTGCCTCTAGTACCAGGGCAACTGCTATGTCCCACTCAGGGAGAATAAGCACTCCACCTTGTGCCACCATATCTCTTCCCTGCTCAGGAGATATGGTCTTAAATTCTTCCATCATTTCTTGTTTTATTTCCTCCTCCACCAGAGCTAGATCTTTGTTAGTCTGCTCACCTTTTCTCTTCTCACATCTTGCATTGTATATATCTATATTTTGTTTCCATACAAACTGCATAAATGCTCGCGATGTGACAAAATTGTTGTCAGCCAAGAAGTCATCACTGGCCTGCTTTATCTCAGGATCCCACTCCTGTCCTTTAAGTTCAGTGGTAGTAATGTTCATTTCAGCAGCAAGGGGCTCTTCTGGCATACCTTCCTCTACTTCATCATATGTATAGGCAATTTCTACTAGACCGCCTAACTGTATCAGCTGCTTAGCTACTGCTTGCTCATCTCCTATGTGAATAGGGGATTGGGATGGAGAGTACAAAGGTGTATCAGATTGTACTTCTTTTCCTACTCTCTGCTTCTTAGGGCTCTCTTGGATGTCAATGACATCTTGTATCTTCCTCTTTCCTTTACAGGTAGAGGGCTCCCCTGTTGTAGGCATCTGCACACTGTAACTAGACTTCCTGTGCAGTGTATAATCACTAGGAGGGATTGCTTTGGTGGAGGTAGGCCTACTTAGAATCATTCTTGAGGGTTGCTTTTAATCACAACTTCCCTCTTTTCTTTCAGGGTCTGCATCACATCCTCAAAGCAAACAATTAAAAACTTTATCTTCTCCTCAAAAGGGAAAAGGCTAGACAGTGGGTCATAGCTGGCATCAAACTGATGCACAAAGTCTAAGGCTTTCTTATAAGCCACCCATTTTTGTTTCCTCAGCTCCTGCTCATCTAGATCAAACTCATTTCTAATGAGGTCTTCAGGAAATTGAAATTGATGGGGTCTACCTCTGCACACTGCTCTCTTTCTAAACATGCCATTGAAGAAGTCTTCTGGATCGACACACCTGGATACTGTAGTTGACAAATGATAAGGTTTGAGAAAGTCTTCAAAACAATTCCAACCTCCCTTGGTTATTATAAATTGATGGGCTATGGTAACCGTAGGGAAAATAGTCCCTTTACCCCTGCCTATCAGCTCTACCTCTTGTACACTACCAATCTGTCTGAGGACTTCTAAAATTCCCACTTTGAGAGGGACCTGATAGGGCAACAAGAATGGAGTGCCTCTAAAACCAAAAACTCTAAAAATTGTTGAGACTGGGTATAGATAAATGTCACCCCAATTATGAACAATCTTTATACTCTCTGCAAATTCTTTTGGTCTAACAAATTCCAAAAGAACCTTGGGGATTCTTGGGTTTTTTGAGCAGAGGAGAGTCCTAATCTTTGATGCAAAATATTTATCGAATTTTAAGAAACTTGCATCCTCTCTATCCCATGACAACACAGTGCTCCATAGCTGCACTGGCATCTTTTCTCCCTCTTTCTCTTTTATGAGGTCCACTCCACTTGCAAAATAATCACCACCTTTGAACAAAAATAGATGCATGAGGAGTGAATACCATCTGAAAGGCCTACCCACCTTCCCATTTTTTATTCCTACTAACCCTCCATGGATAGAATCAATAATGAAATAAGCATAGTCAAATGTTACTGCAAGGGAAGGATTCAGAATCTGAGCAATCATTAGCAAGTAGTGATTGGGCATATTTGCCTCAGCATTTTCTCCCAAAATCTGACAGAGTGACCAATACATTCCCTTAGCCCTAAGGGTAAATAGATTCAATGAGAAGGGCTCTTTAGTGTTGGGTCCTACGACTGTCAACCCACCTATCTTCACAAAAAATTCCTCGAGAGGCCCACTCCTAAGGTGGTTCCTTTGTGCACCGTATACTTGAGCTAATGATTTGAAGTTAATGGGTTCCAGAAAATTTGTAAACTCATTTAGCCCAAAAGCACTTCTGAACTCTTCATTATTAATTTTATTAAGAGCTTTCCCATTTATGTCTCTAATGCTTCTTGTGACTGGATCATAATTATGTTCAATTTGAGTCAATAGATCCTTTACCATGAATACCCCTGGAACTACCAACTTCCCTACATCTAACTACCATATACCATTCTACAGGGCTGGAGAATTTCTCATTCCAAATCCAACTTTAAATAACCCCAACCTAGACAATCCGACCTGTGGATCTCTCAACCAGTTGCCCTTCTCCTATCTTCAAATGAGGAGCTCTAGGCACTAATTCTTTTACCTTTGATGCCTGATTAGTTGACAACGTCAACTGCTCAAGAAAATCATCACAAATGGCCCTCTCCTGATAATTGACTTTCTCGGAAAATTCTCTCTTAGGTGCCATTTTGAAAATGCAAGCAATTAAACAACTACCCCCAAATGGTTTAGCGACAAATCAAGACCTTAATTAAAACACCACAAAGAGATTGCCACACAAGAGTACAAGAAAACCTGATTTTAGCTCGAAGGAATCCGCTCTGCAACTGAATTGACTCGCTCTGTATTTGAAGACAATAGCTCTGTATCTGCTCTTTTGCAACAATTCTTTTGAACAATACCTTTACTCAATCGACAGGAGATCATATATGGTACCCAGGGTCTTAACTGCGACATTGATTTCGCATGCTTCGACCGTCCCTTCAGAATTGAATTCCTGAGAGAATTTGAATTTTCGCTCCAACGGGTGACAACATTCCTGCAATTCTTTCCTTTCGCTCTTTCACTGTTTCACAAAGCATAACCTTCAGGCAATTTTGTTAGGTGAAATCATGCCAACCGTCCGATCAAAAGAAACTTGATCGGCTGTTACACTGACTTAACAGTCTTGCCTTCGTGCTGGGCCCACCTCCTTTTCGCCATTTCGCAGACTTTATCTTTCGAGCACTTCTTCTTCGTGAAGCGGTGCCAGATGTTAGATGCAACTTTAATTGCTCGGCATTTAACTATCACCAAGACCGCCGACATCTTCATGAACCACACCTTTGCCTTGACTGCTAGCAGTCTTTCGCTATTTCGCGAATCTTAAACATCTTTCAACTTTGGGCCACGAAACAACACGAGGCGTTGGATTAGATTGGAGATGACCATCCTTTAAGCGAAACCCTTTATGCTTGCTTTACTTACGCCGCCTTTTCATTGGTTACTGGTTATTACGTGGCATTCGACCACTGGTTTTTGAAAACCGTTCAAGCCTAGTTCACTGTCAGCCACGTGTCTCTCCCTTTTACCGCCGGTTATACCTTGGCGAGCCCTCAACTTCTTATAAAGCCACGTGTTGATGAACACGTCACCATCTAGCTTGACACCTGGATGAACCCTTTTTACTTTCGCTATTTCGCGAAGCATATCCTTCAAGCATCTCGCAACTACAAAATAATGCCGACCGTTGGATCAAAACGAAGTTGATCCTTCTTTAACCTCATGTTTTATCTATCTTTGGGGACGGAAAACCTTTTCGCCATTTCGCAGGGCATAAAGCATGAGCATCTTACCCTTGCGAATTCACGCGGGTCGTTAGATTATTTTTTACTTGCTCGATGCTTAACCATCTGAATTGACTTTGGCAAATGTGGGCCCTCCAACTCAACCTCAACCACCTGGCATCTAGTCACTTTCAAAGCTGACATGTCAATCTTTCATTTGCTGGGATAAAACACTAGGTTTCACCTCATCCTTGCCACCTGTATCTGATTGTACTTTTTTTCCCACAGCATGACACACCTCTAGGACCCACCTTCTTTTTACCCTTAGACCCACCCTACTGACTATTGTTACCATTGCCACGTGCCACCATCTTACTCGCTCTCTCGACCAACTGGACCATCTACGTGGAGTGCCATGTCATTTCGCCACTTCACGAAAGATAACTGTCGAGCATTTTCATCCTGCGAAATAGCGCGAACCGTCGGATCAGATTGGACTTGATCACCTTTTAGTCCCTTAGAAAATCCTCACATGCAGGGTCCCACTAGACACTTTCACCATTTCACGAAAGGTATTTCACTTGTTAGTTCAGGCTGGAAAATAACGTAGCCGTTGGATCTTGGACAAGATGAGACTTCTTTAAACCAGACCAAAATTGCCATTTAGAACGCATTTCCTTTTTGCCATTTCATGGGTCTTAAACCACGTGCAACTTCACCTAATGAAATAGTGAAAACCATAGATCTTCTTGAGAGATGCGCACAACTTACTGGGCCTGACAACATTAGGAGGAAAATATATAAGGCGTAAAATTTTACGATTAATTCAAATGACCGCCTAGGCAAATGACAAGGGGGGACACTTCCTAAGAACCCGAGACCCATTACTTAAGTGGATAAAGTAACGAAGAAATAGAAACCAGAGGGTTTTTTGATAAAACATTGAACATTTTAAGATTAAAACCCTAAACCCCTAGGACCTAACACAGAGCTGAAGCAATTGATAGCATGTCTAGATCAAAATTTTGAAACTTAGCTGATTTATGGGAAAGGGAAAAAACCATTTTTTAAACAGTGATAACAGTGGGAAATTATCTCTCCTCGAGATCTCTCAAGAGATCACTACCCAATCTACATAACCAAAACAAAGGAAAAGAAGTGGTTAGATATTCTTCCTCATGCTCTTTTATTAGATGGGAGGAATTAAATGAGGAGTCCTTGGAAGAAGATGTAAAGAAATGGTTGTATAGAGAAGAGGAAGAGAGTCCCGCAATCAAAATCCCCTTGGATTAGTATGGAAATGGCTTCAAAATGTTGCAAAGGCATGGTTATGATGGTACAATAGGACTGGGGATGTAGGGTCAAGGGATCATAGAACCAATATTACCTTTAGAGAACCCAAGAATTCAAGGCCTAGGATATGGAGATGTGACACAAAGATCGATATCTAGGCAAGACACCCCAGTTAAATTAAATATGTCTACTCCAAGAACACCCCACTCTATTGGATCCTAGACTACAAAATAAAGCAACAGATGCAATGGCAACTGTAGGATCTATCCTTGACATGTTGAGCAATGTAACCTAGTTTGAGTTCATGGTTGAGAAATTGATGGTGTCGGCATATGAAATCCCCCCTTTAGAATATGTATGCATGATAGTAGGTCATGAATCAACTTGGTATAATGACATATATGCATACCTTCATGACCAATACATGTCTCTTGATCCCTATCGAAATCACTGTAAAACTCTCATGTGTCAAGCATCTAGACATGTCCTCATAGCAGATACCTTCTATAGAAAGATTCAAGACGACACACTTCTTCGATGTTTGTTTCCAAAGGAGAAAAATTAGCTTTAAAATAAGTGCAATGGAATATTTGGTACACATTTTAGTGCCCCTGCCCTAGCAAAGAAACTCTTGCACATGGGTTACTATAAGCCAACCATGGAGAAAGATGCTTATAAATATGTACAAAAATGTAGACAATGCCAAATACATGGAGATCTGATTCATGCACTTGCCCAAGATTTTTAACCCATCACGTCACCATGGCCATTTTCATAATGGGGACTTGACCTCGTATTAAAGATCAACCCTACTTCTTCGAATGGACATAAGTTCATCTTGACAACAACAAAGTATTTCACCAAGTGGATAGAGGCAATCCCTCTAACATACACAACTGGCAAATAGATTGCAAAGTTTATACTCAACTACATTATTTGTCAGTACAAGGTTCCAATATGTATAGTCACAAACAATGGTCACCCTTTTAAGAATTAGGAAGTACCAGAACTATGTGACCAACTCCATATCAAACATTGCTTCACAACCCCATACTATCCTCAGAGTAATGACCAAGCAGAGGCAACAAACAAGACTATTCTCAAAGTCCTCAAGAACATTGTCAATGAAGTTGGATGAGATTGGCACCTCTAGTTAATTCCTACACTTTGGGATTATAGAATAGGAGTTCACACAACTACATGAGTTAATCCATATTCTTTGGTCTATGGACCAGAAGCAATTTTGCCTATTGAGGTAGAATTTCCATCTTTGAGAGTTTCCTTGAAACATATCATATTGGATGAGGATTACAAAGTGGCTAGGCTACAAGAGATGGAATTGCCAGATGAAAAATGACAAAGTGCACTCAACCATTTGCAAGGATATCAGAACAAGCTAAGAAGGAGATACAATAAAAGAGTAAGAGTAAGGTTCTTTGAAGTTGGAGATTTAGTCCTGAAGGTAAATTAGAGAAATATGGTAGAACGAGAACAACCAGGCAATTTTGAACCTAACTGGTTGGGACATTATGTGATAACCAGAGTAATTACCAATAACACATATCATTTGGACACAGTGGAGGGTGATTCACTCCCCAAACCCATCAACAATATGCACCTCAAAAATATTGTCTAGTGGTTGGGTAGTTTAAATTTCTTTGCATTTCATAGCATTGCATGGCTTATTGTTTCTTTTAACACCATTGCATATTGCATCATATTCACATACACTTCCTTCTAGCACCATCACATCTTGCATTTCATTTTCATTTAGTTTCTTTTGAGTTGATCTCATCTTGCTTCACATTTGCATGTAGTTGCATCATTAAAACATTTTAAGCACAAAGGTGATTGTGTGAATTAGTCACTTGTTTGCATTTGAGCAAGTCAAGGTTCATCTTATTTCTTAGATATTCATTTGTGAAATTTTGAAAACCCAAGGTCACTCATCTTTAGCGTTGTCTTGTTATTAGGATTTGTCTTTGGTTGGGTAGAGAACTCACTGTTGTTCTTGTTACCTAAATCTATCAATTGCTATATCTTTCACACATTAATAAGTTGCTCTAAGTCATTGTAGATACCTGGTTGATGACTTGACTAGTGAAAAATCTAAAATCCTACTCCAGTGCCACTATAATTGTCACACCCATGTAAGTTTTGTTACTTACAAGTCAAAGAAAAAAAACAAAAGATGCCTCACAATATGTCAAAATATCAAGGCAAAAGAATGAGCAAGAAAAGATTTATCAAGTAAAAAAATGTATTGAATATCAAAATACCAAAATGTATTTATCTCTTAGTAATCATACATGCTAGAACTTTGCCCCATCCCATAGGAAACACATGGCATCATTGATCTGGAACTAGAGGTCCTACTATGATACTACACAAAACTATAGTAAGATCATCATAATCCTCACTAAGGTGGTCCCAACCAGTCTCGTAGTCTCCATTCATCCCCAAATCCTACTCATCACAATCAAATAATTCACAGAGCACTGTGTTACCTACCCTATGATCATACATAACTCTCTCCCCATGGATGGGAATGTGTAGAATCCTCCATATGTCCTCCAAAGTGACGGAAGCCTCCTTGGTCGGCAAATGAAAACTGCACATATCTGAATGCCACCTCTCAACCAATGCACTGATAAGAACCCTATTGGTTGTAACCTTAGGGAGATGTAGGACATGGTACAATCCCACATGACGAATCAAGTCAATATCTGTAGGAAGCAACCGAGTCCGCAATGCCATACCACTAGGCCTATTTTGTCGAGTACCAAGCACACCAAGCATCACTTGCATGCCAAATAATTAGAGCACTAATCAAAATGGAGCATTAACCAAAATATCCAATAACTTGGAGATACATAGAGAAATTCATGTACTACAACAAATGAGAAATTATTAAGTTTAATGCAAAACAAAAAAATCACATGCGAAATTAAAATAACTAATGTGTAATACATAACACTTATGTGACAATCTACAAACATATGCACAAATTGCCAATCTAATTCAAACTATATAATACCAATGCGAAATGTATAACGAATGCGACACAAACATGACTATTGTGCAAATTTTATTACATATGTGAAAAAGTTGACATACATATGCAAAATTGATAAATTTTGTGAGCTCTGACAAATTTGGAAAAATATTTAAAAAGGCAAAAAACATTCAAAATTTTGGAGATAATCACCATACCTCCTATGTTGACTGGACGTTGATATGATTGGACTCACTCGGATAAGTGTTGTCATTCTCCAATGCTTGCCATCATGCTCAAATTCTTGCTGAAATATCTAATAGTACTCTAGATGCTATGAACTCAAGAAATGCAAATGAGCCAAATGAGACTTGAAATTTCTATTTATAGGCCAAAATTAGCGTTTTTCCCTCCACAACAATTGTAGTCCCATGAACTTCAAAGCACTTGTCGGTCAGTCAAATAGACTTGAAAATTCGCGAAATCGAAAACTATGCCTCATGAGAATATTATCATTAAATTGGTCTCAATTTCATAATTTTTTGACCATTTTTTTGAGGGGGCACATTTACACATTGCTATCGTCGGGGCACACTGGGGCACAATTTTTTTTCATTTTCTTTGACACAATATTGTTCTGACATTGTCTCAAAGAGGGGCAAATGTAGACACCTAAAAATGTCTCATTACTAACTCACTAATTATTCGTATTTTATTAATTAAATAATTTTTTAATTTTTTAATTAAGCTAATTCTTATTCTTCTAAACTAATTTAATCATCATTTCATCATTATTAATTATTCAAATTCTTCCAATCAATTATTCATTTAATCCCCCCTCTTTCAATTAATTAAATAATTTTATTATTTAATTAATTGAGAATTAATACCTTTAATTAAATAATTTTTATTGATTAATTAAATTTAATTTCTTTATATTATTTAATTAACTAACTCATTCTTTACTAAATTCAAATTCAAAATTCAAAAATCCTAAAATTCTAAATTCACTTAATTTCAATAAAATGTGCATTTTATTTCATGAATTTGAAAAATCCAAATTCAATTCAAATGCAAATGAAATTTGAATTTCAAGTTAATTTCCTATAGCATATGTCAAATTCCTAACTAGCACTAACTTTCAGTCTGCTTGGGTAATTAATTCAGTCAACTTCCTGATCAATTCGGTCATCTCACAAGTTAACTCATCAATCAAATGAGTTTAACTCTCAATCAATTATGTCTCAACTAATCTCAACCATTGATCGATTGTGTTTTCAACTACATCTCAACCATCCAAATTCTCCATTCAAAATCTATAAATTGTGCATCCATCTCCCCTTTTCAATAATCACTATCTTCAATATATAACCATAATGGAAATGGCGGAGCACAGGTGAGAGCTAGGATTTCATAGGCCTCAGGATCGATGGTCGGGGTGTGGAAATAGTGCTTGGCCCCTTAACAATAGAGTGAATAATCATTGGCAAGATAGGAAATGGAGGCCTCCCTTTCAAGCATGGAAAGCTCCGCGAAAAAAATCAAATGGACCAAATGGTAAGATGCGTGCCAATCTTCAGCGAGAGGGAAATGTAGAGAGTAACAGATGGGGTTTTGCTAGTTTGAGACTCGACGGGACTTTTGATTTCAAGAGGATTGAAAATAAGTTCTAGAGAAAGAAATCTTTGGGTGAAGGGAAGAGCCTTGATAAGGTACTTCCTAACTTTGAACATACAACAATTGTGTCTTTATAAATTAATGGACAAGCCTGGGGTGAGGTTGTTAATAATCTGAAGGAAAAAGCTTTCTTCTTAAAATGGACTGGCCCATGGTCGAATTTTAGAAGGGTAAGGGATTGGTGTAATGAGCATTGGGGAAAGATAGATTTAAAGATGTTACTGAATGTCTTCTATTTGGTAACATGCCCGACTACCAAGGACAAAGAATAGATCTTTAACAGTGGCCCTTATATGATGGGTGGAAAGGGTTTTTATCTTAAGGATTGGACTCCAAATTTTAACCCTAAAGAGGAGTTAATATCCGAAATCCCAATGTGGATTAGGTTATATAATTTCCCACATGAGTATTGGAATGTGGAAACCCTCCAACAGATTGGAAATAGATTGGGTACCTTTGTTAAAGAAGATGAGGCAATTGAAAATAAGGATTATAGTATGTATACTCGTATGTGTATTCTCTGGCAGGCGGAGCACCCTTTATAGAAAATAGTTGAGCTAAGAACTGATGGAGTGTGGAAATGGATAGTGGAGGTGGAGGAACATATAGACACGTGTAAGGTTTGCAAAGGTTTGGGTCACCCAGAGAATGGATGTCTGCATCAAGGCAACCGGGAAAATTGGCAGATATGCTTCTTGTCAAGGAAGCTTCATTTGTTGCTGAAGATCCATATTTTTTGAATATAATGGCATAGAAGAGAGATCAAATGGATGAGAGAGAAGGTATTTTTTGATCATGATCTTGGTTTGGATCTTTGGCCTTGTTTAGGAAGGGAGGAATTTATGTCCTCAAGAGGACTTTTTTCTATGGAACCTGAGATACCCAAAATGGCTAATACAAGTGTCAGGGAGCATCTTCAAGGCGAGAATGAGTTCTCGGTGGCTCAAGATAGTGAAGATGACTTAAATGGTGGAGATGAAGAGTTTCAAATCAATCAGAATGTAAGTAAGTTCCTTTTCATAGAGGCAAACGATAAAGGGATCCTTGACTTTGTTTCTAGGGGTATTTATTTGGACTCGACTTTAAGGGGCGAAAAGCCTGGAGAAACTAGTATTAATGCTCATATGATTTTAAGGCCCTTGGGGGTTACTTAGGAACTCCCTTTTAGTGATACAGGGGAAGATTCAGATACCATTTTTAAAGATATTCAAATCTCTCCAATTAGGAATCTGGAATGTTCCTTTGCAGAAAAAAAGGAGGATAACTCTTGAATGGAACTTGATCAAGAGTCTCAATTGGAGGAGAAAATGGAAGAAGGGGATGAGTTTGGCTTATCATCAACCATGGGTATAATGGACAAAAGGTGCTTAGATGAGACCTTAACACATATATCAAAGGCAATAGTAGGTGAAAAGAAAAAGAGAGGTAGGAAATCTGTTAGAGTAAAATTGGAAATGGCCGATAGAATAGGTGGTCAGAAAAATTGAGATTGTACCTTTTCTCGAGAGCCATGAGAATCCTATCATGGAATGTCAGGGGCTGGAATGCCCCTGACAAGGTGCGTTTGATCAAGAGATGTTTTGATCAAATGAGAACAAAAATATTTATTTTTCAAAAGTTAAAATTAGAAGGGGATAACGTTAATAAATTTGCTAGATGTTTCAAAGATTGGAAATGCCTGGTTGTTGAGTCGGTTGGTGCTTCTGGGGGTCTTGGGGTGATGTGGAAGGATTTAGTGGTGGATATTCATCTAATCAATATGAGAGGTATTGAAGTGGGTTGATGTGTGGTCTAAACAGATGCATTTTAGTTTTAATCTGATCAATGTTTATGGTTTGAATAGTCCCCAAGAACTAAAGTTGGTTTGGGAGTCTTTATCGATTATTTTGGATAATAATGGGGACAAATTCTTCCTTCTTGGAGGAGATTTTAATTCCATTCTAAGACCCTTCCACGTTCATTAAGGAGAAACTTAAGTGGTGGAACTGGGAGGTTTTTAAAAATATTGTTCGAAAAAGCTCAGATTAGAGAAGGAAATCGGGGAGCTTCATCAGAAAGTGATTGATGGTAGAATGGGCGAGGAGGAGTTCAGGATAGAGAATGCCTTAAATAAAGAATATGCAGAGGTTTTGGCCAGGGAGGAAATCTTCTAGAGACAAAAATCTAGAGATACATGGTTGAAGGAAGGTGACTGTAATACAAACTTTTTTCATTGCTCAGTCAAGGAACGAAGAGCAAGTAATAAAATTTTCTCCATTCAAAAGGATAATGGTGTTGTTCTTACGGAGAAAGAGGATATCTGTTTGGAAGTGGTTCGCTTTTTCTTGGGAGTGTCTATCAACCAAGATTAGGAGTATCATAGGGAGGGGATCTTGGACGTTATTCCATCCATCATATCAGAGGATCAAAATGCTTTTCTAACTAGTAAAGTTACTTTGGAAGAGGTTAGAGTGGCTCTTTTCAGTATGGGGGCAGAGAAGGCCATAGGGCCGGATGGCTTTCCAGCTTTATTCTTTCAAAAAATGTGGGATTTTCTTGCTAATGCAATTTGGGAAGTGGTGGAAGAGTCACGGATTGGTGGTTTTGTGTTGAAAGATTTCAATAATACTCTTATTGCCCTCATTCCAAAGAAGGATGAGGTTCATTCGTTCAACAAATTTAGACCTATATCTCTATGTAATACCATATACAAGATTATCACCAAAGTGATGGCTAATTGACTGAAATTGATTTTGGATTCTATCATTTCTATGGAGCAGAGTGGGTTTTTCCCTAACTGTTCAATCTATGAAGGTGTGATTATTGCGCATGAAGTGATTCATTCAATTCAAAATGCAAAAGTGGATAGGATGCTGGTTAAACTTGAAATCCATAAGGCATATGATGAAGTCAGTAGAGATTTTTTGTTGGATGTTCTTAGGAGATTTGGGTTTAGTGCGAGTTGGGTTAAGTGCGAGTTGGGTTAATTGGGTGGAAAGTTGCATTAAGATCCCCTGTTTTTCAGTCATCATCAATGGTAGTCCATAGGGGTTTTTTGAAACCAAAAAAGGTTTAAGATAGGGAGATCATTTATCCCCTTTTTTGTTCATCATTATGGCAGAAGTATTGGGACGACTGACTTAAAAAATGAGGAGTGAAGGAAGGTGGCATGGGGTGAAGGTGGCAAATGGGGTAGACAACATATTGCACCTTTAGTTTATTGATGATACCTTGTTATTGGGTGAGGCTTTTTTAGGGAAGCTCAGACTATTAAGAATGTGCTAGGCAGATAGAATAAATCTTCTGGCCAGTGTGTTAATTGGAGGAAGTCAAAATTTTTCTTCTTTAATACTAGTCTTCAAAAACAAAGAGAAATATGTTCCATTTTGGGGATGAAGCAGGACTCCCTACTGGGTAAGTATTTAGGTATTCCTTTGTTTGAAAGAACTAGTAGGTCAGAGGTGTGGAAGGATTTAGTGGAAAGTTGTATTCATAGGATGGAGGGGTGGAAGAGCAAATGGCTTACCTCAACAGGTCGGATTCTAATGTTGAAATCTATGGCGTCAGCTATTCCAGTTTTCTCTATGATGTGTTTGCAAATTCCTAAGAAGATGATTAAGGTGATTGGACAAAGGATGAGAAAGTTTTTTTGGAATGGAGCTAATGAGCAGGATAAGATACCTTTGTTGGCATGGGACAAAATTTGTCTGGCAAAGGTTAAGGGGGGAGCAGGCTTAAGGGACTGGAACCTTATGAATGAAGCCCTTGGGGCTAAGTTGGTTTGGAGTTTGTACTCACAACCCTCACAATTGTGGGTTAAAATATTAAAAGATAAATATCTGGACTCCATGGATGGTTGCAGGATATTCACCATTCACAATCCCCCCAAAGGTTCCGCTATTTGGAATTTCATCATTTCCTATAGAAAGTCATAGTTGATCACATTACATGGCAGGTTAGGACAGGCTCAAAAGCTAAATTTTGGATGATTCTTGGAATGGATATCCCATTTTAAAGGAGAATCCCGAGCTTGTAGATGATAGAGATTGGTTTTTAAACAATTGGGGAGATAAGGTCAGTGATTACATCTCCTTTGAAGGGAGTCCTTTGAGGGAGAGATGGAAGTGGAAAACAACTCAGAATCTAGCAATTCCAAATAGTTGGAAGGTGATCATGGAAGGAATTTTTAGATCCAGATGTTTTCTAGGAGTTAATAGGGATGAAAAAGTGGTGTGGTGTGGAGCAGTGAACAGAAAGTACTCAGTGAAGCTGGGTTACCAATTTTTCGAATGCAGAGTGGTATAGGAAAATTGGCCTATTGATCTTTTCTGGGGAAAGGAGGTTTTTCCCAAAACTGGAGCCTTTGCTTGGCTAGCATATAGGGGTTGAATTCTCTGGGAGATAGAAGACAATGTCTAGGTTTTTGTGGACCTTCAAAGTGTTTTTTGTGTGTTGAAGTGGAGGAGACGTTGGATCATCTTCTTGTGAACTGCAATTTTACTTCTTCTTGCTAGGAAATGTTGAGGGGTTTTCTAGGATGGCAAAGGCCGATGCCATTCTCTTTGAAACAGGTTCTAGATAGTTGGCCAAGTCAGTGGATAAAATCCCATTTTTCATGTATTTGGAAGATCTGCCCATCTTTACTTATTTTGGAGGTTTAGAAGGAGAGGAACGTGCACATTTTTGTAGATAAGTTTGTGTTGGTGTAAATAAATATTCATTTTGGATATTATTACACTTAAGTTAACTTAGGATAATGCATATCTTCATAGTTTGGATTTGAGACACTTAGGGAAGTGTGCACATAGGGATAGAGCTTGTAGGAGAAATTCCACCTTTTCTGGTCTTATTTTGCTGTTACACTCCACATTTGGTGGGTCATCCAACTCTTGTGGAATATTATATTATTTCTCCTACCTACCCTTAGTATTTCTTACCTACCCTTGTTTCTCATTGAGCCACATGTCATAATTGTGTGCTCGTACATCCATATGGCCTTGCCTATATAAGAAGGCCTATATTCATTGTATTGGTTAATCCAGTTGATCATTTGCATATTGATGAGAATACAGTTTGTTCTTGTCATTCTATTGTCTCTCTTTTTATGCTTTTCATTGTGCCCTTGATCTTGGCAAAATCCTACATGGTATCAGAGCTATTGGGGCTTCATTGATTAGGTTTTTGGAGACATCGTGGAAGGCTTCTATTTTTGGATTTGGGGATCTTCATTTTTTGGGGGCATCATACAATGATTTGGACATCACCGTTGAATCCGGGAGGCCGTTTCCATAAATTTTGACTATAAAGTCGACCTATTTTGGTGAGAAATTTTTTTTCCCCATTTTGGCTATTATTGTACCGATTTCAAATTTTTTTAAATTATTTTTTCGAAAAAAAGAAAAAAGAAAATAAAAAAAAAAGCGATAAAAAATCAAAAATCAAAAATCAAAAAGCAAAAGTTGTTTGGGGGTCCGTAGACCCCCCTGTACTTTGTCGTACCCTGTAGGTCTGACGCCCAGCTGTACTTTGTAGCGCTTGCAGCGCTTGCTGTGTACCTCCCGCGCCAAAGTGTACCTGCCGCCGCCGACGTGACCCCCGTCGGCCGCCCAAACTCCCACCGGCGCCCAGGTTTCTCGTCGCCGCCGGCCATCCAGACCTCGGCTCCTAGCCTGCCGCTGGCCCCCTCGGCAGCCCGCTTCCCTCCTCTCCGACGTCTTCTAAACAGGCGGACCCGTGCCCGCCACATGGCAGATGGCCACTGGCCCATGATCAAAACCGTACACCCAGTCACAGAGCCACGTCATCTATCCGTATGCACTGTCAGATTGCCATGTCATCAGACCGTATGCCCAGTTAGTTGCCCAGTCAGCAGTCCGTATGGTACAGAGGCCCAGTCAGCAGGGAGGTGAAGTTTGTGTGATGGTCATACAGCCGTCAAATTTAAGATAGTAAATTGCTGATGTCAGCACCACATCAGTAGACTTTTGAAATTTTTCAACCCCTCTCCATTGAGCTTTTCAGTTTTGCAGTCCAACTTTGAAAGGCCATATCTTGCTCATTTTTGCTCCTTTTTTGGTGCAATTTTTTTTGAAATGGGCTAAAATTTTGTGATCTTCGCAGTGGTGTGGTTATTTTCTGATTTTGGTGCATAGGTTTTTTGGAATGTTTGGATTCTCTTAGCTGTACCCGTCAAATCCTCAATTCTGCAACTTCAAAGGCCTCGTTTGAGCTCATACGACCTCCTTTTCAGGTGCCATTTTTTTTGAAAGTGCATGTTTTTTCATATACTTTTATAATCTATGATCAGATTTCAGATATTTTGAGTGGAAATTGTACTTTTAGATATTGGTCTTATTTGGCCTAATAGGTACTTGTAAATTGCTTGGATCTTAGTTAGATCTCTTGCATTATCAGTTTGAGTCTCTTTTGGCCTTATTGAGGTAGTTGTAAAATTGTAATCAGAAGTCCACTTTGCTATTTTTTGCAAGTGGTCCATTGTATACGCACTAATTATAAAGTGCCAAATCATCACTTTTGGGGGGGGGGTTCTTTGATTGAGTGAATTTGGGGGGGTGTCTTGTGTGATTGTGCCTCTCTTTGTGCTCTTTCCATTTTTGTTGCAATGAGTCCTCATAAATTTCCACCTTTAACTCCACATAATTATGCATCATGGAAAATTAAAGTATGGAGTAAATTAATGGAAAAGGGTCTCACACATTACATAGATGGAACAATAGCAGCACCACCCAATCCTAAGGTTGATCCAAATGCTCAATTAGAATGGCTCATAAAGAATTGCATGGCTCTTGGAACTTTGCGCAAGTATGTATCAGATGACCTCATTTTTCACATTGAGAAGTGTACAACAATCAAGGAGGCTTGGGATATGTTTCAGAAATTGTATGGTCAAGTTGATGAAATCAGAGGTTACAAAACTGACAATGAGCTCACCAACTTGGATCCCAAGAGTTTTGATACAATCCAAGATTATGTCACCAAAGCAAATGAGCTAAGAGCAAAGCTTAAGGATTGTGGAATTGACAAAAAGGATGCTCAGTTGATATTCAACTTGTTGGACAAGCTTGCACCAGAATATGCAACATTTGTGTCTAGCTTCCAAACTCATCGTTTGACAGTAGGGAGTTCCTATGTTATGCCTTCATTTGATGCTTTCACAAAAATGTTGATATTGGAACAATCTAAGTTGTTAAACATGGGGCTTCTCAAGTCTTCAAAGTCCAAGGCTTTGGTGGCAAATCAAGGGAATCAAGGAAGTCAAGGCAAAGATTCCAACAACAACAAGAAGCACTATAAGTCTAAGTCACACCAGGAAAAAGGACAATCATCCTCTCCATCACAAGGCAATTTTTCATCCTCTTCCAAGAAGGGGACACCACCTAAGAAGGATAAACCAACTTGTGCATATTGCAAGAAGTATGGTCATGATGAGCATCGATGCCACGCAAAGCAAGTTGATGAGTTAACTAATCTTCTTAAGAAAAACAACATCAACTTGCCATCCGCCTACACAAAGAAGGATTCATCTCCTTCCTCTTCCTCACAGTCTAAGGGAAAAGGGCAAGCATTTGTGGCTACAACAGGTTCTTCACAACAATGGATACTTGAATCGGGTGCCTCATATCACATGGGTTCTACAAAGGAGCAGTTTTCTTCATTGGAGCCATTTAAGGTACCTCACATTTACATAGGTGATGATACTCAAGTAGAGGCTAAAGGGAAAGGTTCAGTTGACATGGATGATGGAACATTTGAGAATGTTCTCTATGTTCCTAACTTGTCTACCAACCTTCTCTCTATCTACCAAATCACTCACTATGGGAATGGGAAAAAGGTTGAGTTTACACCAGATTCAGTTGTGGTAAAGGAACTTGATGATGATGCCTTGGTAGCAGTGGGACAAGTCAATGACAACTCAAGGCTTTATTCATTCTCCCACTTTGTGCCAAGTTCACCTTCTAGGGCCTTGCTTACTCATTCAAATTCAGAAAGTAAGCTATGGCATGAGCGGTTTGGTCACCTCAACTACCGCTATCTTCAGCAGCTCTGCACTAAAGACATGGTCACAGGTCTACCTCGAATTAGTTTTTCAAAGGGTATATGTTAAGGTTGTTCCATGGGCAAGCATCCCGAAGAGAAGTTTGATAAGGGGAAAGCTTGGAGAGATTTGGAAGTTCTTCAACTTGTTCACAGCGATGTAGCAGGTCCATTTCCAACACCTTCATTTAGTAAGGCCCGCTATGTTCTCACCTTCATTGATGACTACTCCCGCTTCACTTGGGTCTACTTTCTCATTCATAAGAGTGAAGTATTTGACAGATTTCAGGACTTCAAGACTCGTGTGGAGAAGCAATCAGGGAAAGTGGTCAAGATTCTTCGTATAGATAATGGAAGGGAATATGTGAACAAAAGACTTGAGGATTTTTGTACATTTGAGGGGATTGATCTTCAGCATTCTGTCGCATACACTCCACAGCAGAACGGGGTTGCAGAACACAAGAATAGAACTCTCAAAGAAATGGCTAGCTGTATGATACATGCACGTTCTCTTGATCTCGCTTTTTGGGCAGAGGCTATCAGTTGTGCTACACACATCCAGAATCGGGTTCCTCACAAAGCTTTGCAAGGTATTACTCCTTTTGAGGCTTGGGCTGGTCGGAAACCAATTGTGAGAAATTTCAGAGTCTTTGGGTGTCCAGCATGGGCTCGCATACCTCCGCAGAAATGCAAGGCATTGGAACCACAGAGTCGACCTTGCATATTTGTTGGATATCCTGAGGGAGTTAAGGCATACAGATTGATGGATCCAGAGACACATGAGGTGTTCATTGAGAGGAGTTTCACTTTGAGGAAAGCTCTCCTAGCTTAGCCTCTCTACCTCCTCCACCTTCCTCCATTGTGGATAGTGATGTTAGTGATTCAGATGATGAGACTCCTTCAACTCTGACTCGTAGGGTTACACCTCTGTAGGGTCCACTTGCAGTTGAAGAGCCTCGTTCTCCACCTCCACCTCGACCTCGTTGGGCTCGATAGACACTTGAGTCCACGGGTTCTCTTGTTGGGGATCCTTCAGATACACGGAGAACTCGATCACAGCATCAGGATCTACCACATGCATTCATTGCTACCGCTTCTGATCCACAGACATTTAGGGAAGCATCAGGGGTTCCTGAGTGGGACCAAGCTATGGAGGAAGAGTATAGTTCCTTGATGAGGAACAACACATGGGATTTAGTCCATCTCCCTAAGGGGAGAAAGATGGTTCGATGTAAGTGGATCTATCGGACCAAGTTTGCAGTGGATGGTAGTGTGGATAAGTATAAGGCTCGGCTTGTTGCGAAAGGTTTCTTTCAGGTTGCAGGTGTTGACTATACTGAGACCTTTGCACCCGTAGCCAAGATGAACTCCATTCATTTGAGACTTGCTATTGCTGCAACTCATGGTTGGGTTGTACATCAGATGGATGTGAAGAGTGCTTTTTTTCATGGTGATCTTGATGAGGAAATTTTTATGGAGAAGCCACAGGGTTTCATCCAGGATACTTCCTTGGTTTACAGACAAAGGAAATCTCTCTATGGCCTTAAGCAGGCCCCCGAGGCTTGGTACGCCAAGATAGATTCCTTTCTTCTCTCCGCAGGGTTCACCAGGTGTCATTCCGATCCGAATGTCTACATTTTGTGACAGGATGACTCTCACTTGATACTTGTGCTCTATGTTGATGACTTGATCATTACAGGGAGTACTTCATCCATCATTAGCAGGGTCAAATCTGCTTTGCATGACAGATTTGCTATGACTGACTTGGGTCTTTTGCACTACTTTCTCAGGATAGAGATTTCACAGTCACCTTCCAGGATTACACTGTCGTAGCCCAAGTATGCTCTTGATCTACTTGCATGCTTTCATATGGCTGATTATAAGCCTGCTTTGACTCCCTTTCTTTCAGGAGTCAAGCTTGAGGCTCAGTGTTCTTCTCCACCAGTTGATGCCACTTTGTATCGTCAGCTTGTGGGTAGTCTCATCTACTTGACTCATACACGCCCTGATATTTCATTTGCAGTTGGCATGGTTTCCCGCTTCATGCAGGAACCACATGAGCTTCATTGGAAAGCCGCCAAATGCATCCTTCATTACATCTAGGGTACACATCACTATGGGATTCACTATGCAGCAGGCATAGGACTTCGCTTGGTTGGTTACATAGACTCCGATTGGGCTGGTGATCTTGATGATCGTAAGTCTACTTCTGGTTATAGTTTTTACCTTGGTTTGGGCCCCATTTGTTGGCAAAGCAAGAAGCAACATGCTATTGCTCTCTCTTCGACTAAGGCTGAGTATCGAGGCGTTGTTAACGCAATGACTGAGACCATTTGGCTCCAGCAGATTCTCACAGAGTTTGGATTCACCACTCCACGACCGACAGTTCTACATTGTGACAATTAGAGTGCTATTGCAATCTCAAAGAACCCGGTCCAACACCAGCAGACCAAACACATCGATATTCATATGCACTATATCCGAGAGCTCATTTAGGAGCAGGTCATTGATTTGCAGTATTGTCCTACAGCGGAGCAGGTTGCTGACATGTTCACCAAACCTTTCACTGAGAGTAAGTTCCAGCAGCTGCGAGCTCTCTTGGGGGTGCAGGATGTGTCATTAGGGGGCGTCAGCTGACTTCTCCTTCCTCTCTTATGGGGGGGACTTTTTCCTCTTTAAGGTTTTGTCCTTCTTCTTTGAGAGTCTTTTGTACATTCATCTCTCTTTTGGGGGGGAGTTTTTTCCCACTGGGTTTTCTCCCTTTCTCCGTTTGTGAGAGATTGCATTGCATTGTTTTGCTTGCATTTGCATATTGTACATGGGTACCTATCATGGCCTAGTAGCCAGGACCCATCTTGCATTGTTGACTTGAGTCTTCATTCCCCTAAGTTGCACTTAAGGGGGGGTGTTGGTGTAAATAAATATTCATTTTGGATATTATTACACTTTACTTAAGTTAACTTAGGATAATGCATCTCTTCGTAGTTTGGATTTGAGACACTTAGGGAAGTGTGCACATAGGGATAGAGCTTGTAGGAGAAATTCCACCTTTTGTGGTCTTATTTTGCTGTTACACTCCACATTCGGTGGGACATCCACCTCTTGTGGAATATTATATTATTTCTCCTACCTACCCTTGTTTCTCATTGAGCCACATGTCATAATTGTGTGCTTGTACATCCATATGGCCTTGCCTATATAAGCAGGCCTATATTCATTGTATTGGTTAATCCAGTTGATCATTTGCATATTGATGAGAATACAGTTTGTTCTTGTCATTCTATTGTCTCTCTTTTTATGCTTTTCATTGTGCCCTTGATCTTGGCAAAATCCTACAGTTTGAATCTTTGGAGAGGTCAAAAAATATAATTAATAATGCCATAGCTGAAACTGTGGGAGTTGTTGCTTCCTACTATTTTAATTCAAGGGTCTCTTACACTACTGAGGATTGTAAAGTGCAAAGCATATGGCCTGGGATTCGGTTCAGGCCTGTTAAGGGGCTTAGTTGGGTTCAAACCAAAAAAGGTAGTTTGAATGATGAGTGGGAGAGACCTATAGAGGGGTGGTGGAAAGTGAATTTTAATGGGGCCTCTAAAGGCAACCCGGGACCTTCGAGGGCATGGGTTGTTGTGAGGGATTGGAAGGGTGAGGTTTTGGCTCTAGGTGCTCAGAGATTGGTTGAAGGTACAAATAATTTGGCTGAAGCTTCAACGACGCTGCTAGCTATTAGGATGTGTAAACAGTTAGGTGCTAGAAAAGTGCATTAGAGGGAGATTCTTTAATTGTTATTCTGGCATTAATGAAGAAGGGGATCAAGGCATGACACCTGAAAGGTTGGATTTACAATATCATTGAAGAACTGAAGTATTTTGATGATTTTCAATTAAGCCATGTAAGGTGTATTGGTAATGTTGAGGCAGATATCCTTTCCAAATGGCCTCTTACATTTAATGTAGTTGTCGATTTTAGATTGGAATATTTTTAGAGTGTTTGTTTTGAGGAGGAAGTGGGTAGTGGGCATTAATATCACAACAGCTAGTTCAATATGGCTGACAGAGGTATGATAGCTAAGGGTGGCGTTTGAGTTAGGCGAGGAATGATATTTATGATGGCTTTCAAGGTATCTGAGTTTGCATTTAAAACTATCCTCATTTCCTCAAGGATTCATTGAGATGAAAGCCATAACCATAGAAAGGTTTTGTGGAAGCAAATTATCATAGTTTTGAGAGGTGGTGAAGTAGGGAGTGTGGCGAGCATGGAAGCTAATTTCACGTTACAAAGTAGGAAACAAATTTACTCCTTCTACGGGGAAATAACCATGAGACAACTACAAAGGATGTTTAAATTTTTGGATGAGTTGTTGGCTCAGAGTGTGGCAATTGTGGTGGGAGGTGCTTTCAATGTGCTCAAATTTAGGCACAAATCGAAGATGGATATGCTTTCCCTCATCATGGCTTGGGATTTGGAGCTAGGAGAATCCACAACAACGGTTAGAAGGGTAATGCAGATGATTGTCCATGATGATTTTTTTGGTGGGGATGGAATCCTTCTTAGAATGGGTAGAGTAAAGTGTTGGGTTTGATGCATGAGAGGGACTGGAGGCAGGTGGTAGTGATGGAAATGGAGGCTTATACCCCTTTCTTCGGTGGGCGAGGGGTATGCGTAAATTCCATCGCAGATAGGAGGCTAGAAGGGGTTGGGATGTGTTGAAGTTGATAGTGGAAATTAAAGAGTTGTACGAAGTAATTGTACATGCCAAGGCAAAGGCCGAGGGAGTTCAGAGACGGGTGTTGCGTCATAGACAACCGAAGGTGACAGAGATTAGAGATGTTGGGGTGGTGAGGAGCAAGCACATGCGAAAAGTCTAGTGAGTTGGTATTGTTTTTGTTTTATGGTGGGGACATGCCATTTTTGGATATGATTTTTCAGACTTGGTTTGGATATAATTTTTTATTTAATTGGGTAGTTTTTTTGGGGGTTGCCTTTAATTGGCAATTTTGGTAGGTTTTAGTAGCTTTATGTCGGGGTGACAATATTGCCTTTTTCATAGTTTCAGATACTTGAGTTGTTGTTTGGATATTATATGTGAACTCTTTTTTGGATATTATTAAAATAAATATTATTACTGAGCAAAAAGAAATAATCACTATCTTCAAAATTATTGTGTCAATTTTATGCAAGAATCTTGGCACAACACTAAGAGTCGCACAACCACGATAACGCAAAAGATCAAAGGAATCCATGAATGGATTCAATGAGGGAATTCTAGATTAATGTTTCATTTATTTTATTCTATATTTCATTGTCATTTATGGATTTAGCTAATTAGAATTGAGTTCTAGTGGTTAGCTCATTTATTCTAGTTAATTATGCTAAATTTTTCCATAAAAACACTTTATTTTGGATTTTTTTCTTATTCAAGGAGATGATAAGGATTTATATCTTCTCAATGGTCTCCTTGTTAAATAAATTATGCTAAGAAACAACTATAGTTAGATTAGTATGCATGTCCTTGATGTCCTTGAAGACATCACACTCCATAATAAAGTATTTTTTTTACTCCACTACCTTGATATTGCAAAAAATACACTTCCTTTCTTCTCATGTTTCTTTAAGTCTTCTCCACCTCGCTATTTATAATGAGAGTTAATTATTAATTCAGTAATAAGAATCTTGGCTCTCTATAGAATATTTTTTTGTTATGTACCTCTTTTGTCAATGGTTACATATGGGGTTGAACTATTCAAGATAATTCTTCTTTTTTATTTGTAACACTTTATTCCACATATGCTATTAATGGCTAGTTAAATAGTCAAATATCTATCAAAGAGTTTTTATAGGGGGCAATTTTTCTTTTCACTATAACTTGCAAATGGGGAGTCACATTTTTAAACTTGAATAGGTGAGGGAAAGTTGGTTCCATCATAGTCATAGTGGTGAAATAAAAATTCCAAAATTTTGTTGTTTTTACACTATTTTTGACCTTTGAAGTCACTAATTGTATGAAAATTTTGATGAGGCATAACTTTCACCTTTATTATAAAAAATTTGCAAGAATATATCTACACATGTAAAATTAAGAGTTTGGTAGCCTATTTTATCAAAATTTGTAAAAATCACTACACTCTATAAATGATTGATTTGGCATCCAATCTTAACACGAGTTGTAGTTTGCTTGCACATCTTTTTCATTTTTTTTAAAAAAATTTTTGGGGGTGGGGTGGGCGCTATGTTTCAATACTAAGCATTTCAGGTGGTGGTGGTGTGTAAACATGCATTTCACATTGTTTTTTTTCATGTCCAAAAATTGCCAAATGAAATGTACTTATTATGGGAGCAATCCATATGGGGATGAATTGTGTCCTCATGTCTCACATCATCTCCTCCAACTCTTGTTGAAGAAGAATTATAGTCCATCACCTAATTTTACATTTAAATCTGGAGTTGATACATCCATGGGTTCTAGAGATTCTATGTACCAGGGGATCAATATACTTTTTTCAGATCCACCAAATTGGGACACGTTTCTACTAGACATCATTTTTGTCTATAGAGTCTCACATTATAGATTTGGATGACTTTATTGAGAATATTTGTCTTCTATTTGATTATTGTCACATCAACACCATTGCCACTCCATATCCATATTTGGATCTTTCTCTTGCCTTGCTTACACTAACTTCTATAGTGACAAATTCTACATATATAGTTAAATCCATATATCAAACATAATCATAATCTATTTTTACATTGTGTATAATAATAATATAAGATCTTCATCAATCCATTTATCGCCATGCATCCATGGTTCATGTACTTTAATCTATGTTGCTTGATTCATTCTATTAGCATTTGAAATTGTATTTCTTTCAATTGACATATCGAAATTCCTTTCAAGAAACTAGTGAATGAGTACAACCCTAAAAGGGTGGATAAGTTGAGTAGAAGTGATTTCAGAAGAGTTTTTTCTCTATATGCATGGGCACCTAAAATATTCCCCATACCATGCCTAAATCAACTAATCCCATCACCTAGAACAAGTTCCTTTACCTAAGGTCTTCCATAATTAAAAAAATCTTATTATTTAATTAATTACCTTTTCCATCTCATCTCATGTGTAAATAAATAATTACCTATTTTCACCTCACACACGGCTAAAATAATTAGATTATTTAATCATCATTTCCATCTCATCTCATGTATAAATAAATAATTACCTATTTTCACATATTTTCCACCTCACACATGGCTAAAATAATTAAATAATATTTTTATTTAATTATGTCTTTATTCCCTCAACACATTCCAAGAATAATCAACACCTAAGAACACTTGTCGTTATGGTTCCATTATTCCCTTCAAAAAGTCAAATAATCTAGCCTAATTAGATACACGGCCCTTATTTCCCTCATCCTCAAGCACTTACTAAAATTAGTAATTTCATCCTAGTCATGTACATTCTAACTATCTCCATCTCAACCCTTCATTTCCTCCTAGATCCTAGGGTATTCCTTTCAACAATTCACCACCATTGATCTTACCATCAAATCTTAGCCACCCATTACTCCTTCCAAAATTCTACAAATTTAAACATCCTCATCCATTTCCAAATCATCATCATCATTTGTGCTAAGTATATATGGTTGAATTTTGTAGTCTTCAAGAAAAGGAGCATTAACATACCATCTTGTCACTGGGGCAAATATTTCAACAATGGATTCATTGGTAACTTTTGAGTTTTATGTTTGTGCTATTACTTTGTTTGCACTCTTTTGTTGAGCTTTATCTATAGTTTTTTATTTGGCTTGAATAGGGCTTACATTCTTGTTTGCTTCTGTTTTATTTTCAAATATTTTCCATTACAAAATTAATTTCATAGAGGTAAAAAAATATTTGAAGAAGAGCACCACAAGTGAAAAGGGACAATTTGATTTCCAAACAAGAGAGACAAACTTGAAGTTTTCACAATATTACAACAAATGATTAATTAGATAAAGATCTTGGGATTGGATAAATCACAAATCTTCCCAATTGTAAAGTGGAAAATTGGATCCTAGTGACCCCGCACCTAGGAGAGAGAAAGGAAGCCACTAGGATGATTTTCACTTGAGAGGAACTTTACATTCAAAAGAGGGGTTGAATCCACTAGATCCAAATCCAAGAGAGCCAAGGATCTGAATACTAAGTGGATTGCAAGGGGTTGATGTGTTTTACCCTCTTTTGTAAATGAGAAAGTTGACTTGTTGACTATGTGGAAAAGAGAGAGAAAATGAGTGAAATGAGGTGCTACCAGTCCGGGATCGCGTTGTAACTTCAGATTTGAGCTGATTAGACTAAGAAGGATCTACCCTACAAATTTGGAGAAAAGTCATCACGACCATAGTGGAAATGTACATGGTCCGCTGCAAAATCTACCAAACAAAAAGGGTTCTTTCATCTTTGCAAATGAAGCCCAAACCTACAATTAAAGTTGTGCACCTGCAACCTACATATAGAAAAGAGAAGAAAGGGAGGTTGTGGATAGGGGTTTGCCTTAGTCAAACCCCTGTTGAGGAATCAACCTAGAAAGAAATTAATTGCAAATGCTTGAATGCAAACAATGGAGATGTATACCTTGTAGATTTGCAACTTGTTGATGATGATTGCTTTGCTTCTTGAATGTAATCACAAATGTTGTATGAAATGGAATGTATCATGATAAAACCCTAACACACACACATTCTTGCCAATGAATGTTGTAATGTTTCTCCAATGGATGAATGAAGAAGACTTGAATGCTTGATAATGACCTTGAAATCTTGTATCTTCTCCTTATGCTCTCTATCTCTTATTATCTATCATTTGTCTATGCACTATTCATCCATCCATGAATGAGGGAATTTAATTCCCTTTTATACATGCCTCAAGGATCTCAACCACCGAAGGCCGACAAAGAGGAATAACAAACCCTGAAGAGAAATAATGCATAGGAAATCAGGAAACCCGCAAATAGGACCACCCTGTGAGATGGGGACAGGGGTGCCATGCCACTGTCCTAGGGGGATAGGAGTGTCATGCCCCTATCCTAGGGGTGACAGGGGCACCAGTGTAAAGTTTTGATGCCAATAGTTAACAAGATGAGAGGGGGGGGGTGAATCATACAAACTTAATCTTCCATAAAATCAACAGATTCAACCTTGGTAACTTATACTTCAACAATATAACCAAAAATTGCTAAACATGCAAACTCATAAACACATAATCACCATAACACATATAACACCAGATTTAACGTGGAAACCCAAATAGGGAAAAACTACTGTGGGATTTCAGACCCACTAAGAAATATACTCTTCTAGAGTATGCTCGGTTAAAAGCAAATCCTATTAAAGATTACAAACACATTGCTAGATGTGACCCGGTTAAGGGGTTTCCCTCAGATTTGTTAGGATCTTCACTTTGTTAGAAGTGACCTTGTCAAAGGATTTCAAACACTCATTTAGAATGTCACTTTGCTAGAGGGTTTACAAATAAGACTATTAAGTCCACTCGGTTAAGAGATTTTCTGTCACTTACAAAATAAACAACAGTAATAAATATATCTGCAACTTCACATCTAAAATGCTAAAGTAGATTCTATTTTGCTCAAAACAATCTTGTCATAGGACTTATCTTGTCCCTCTGCTGGGCTCCTTACTCTTTTAGTCAAACAGGTCTTCAAGCTTATGTGCTCGGTAATCACTATGTAGCATCCCATATGCTTACACTTGCCCGCATACATTGTTCATCAACAATTTCTTATTTATAAACAATTTGCTAACCACTGAATCTCCTTGATCACATTTCCCATGATCAATCTTAGCCATCAGATCTTCAATCCTGACTAGATTCAATGTATCCTTCGATCTGAAAATGTTTTACCTTGCCTAGGGACTTGCATTCCTTTCTTGGAACTTGCACAAGGTTATTGCGGTTCAATCTGCACTGTAGATCTTCCTGCCGATCTTTCATTGCTATAGATCCTTAACAAAATTTATGCACGACATACCAATCATTTATACATCTCTAGCTCATCATTGTCCTTCATTAAATAATGTTTTTATCCATCCAATGCGATCAGTCATAACTCGGTTGCAACTCGGTAAATACTAAACTTTACTAAGTAGACATTTTGCCTTCATTAACCAATATCGATAACCTTAGGGTTTACCGACTAGGTTCCTTAGGGTTTACCGACTAGGTAATTTGCTTGGTAACATATTATAGTATTAACCTTACAATCAACAACATATGTAGGATATCAAAACAATCTAAACATCATGATCTCATCATTGTCTAACTCAGTAATAGTTGCCCATTGAATAACTTATTTCTCCCCTTATTCATCACATTCTTTCTGTGTCTTTTACCGACATCTTAATTCTCTTCAAATCAATCTTTTTAAGATATGGCAACATCATACTGAATCCGAAAATCAATTTCTTGACATCAATGACAAAATAATGTTATAAAGATAGTTATCATCCATTTTTAGTTATATGAAATAATCTCCAACAACCTTCTCAATATCCTTAATGAATATCAACAATCTTTCTATTGAAAATGCCAACAACCACACCCCTGTCCTGCCCTATTTTGGGGCCCAGACAAGGTCTAGAGAAAATACAAGACATGAAGGAAGAAGGGAGAAGGGGTAGAAATGCAGAAGTAGGTCTCGGTTAAGGAAGGAGATGTTGTCGCCAAGGTGAGGACCCAAAATATGGTTAAAATTACATGGGTCGCAATTTTATGACACTACACCAATATTTACAAATTCATATCATTATTATGAGGGTTATTAAAGTGTGTAATACCCTAAAAATGGTCATCTAAACCATGGGTCCCTAATCTCAACAACATCACCAATGTCCTAACCAAAGGCAATTAAATCAATCTTGAGCATATTATTAATTCTTTAATCACCAAATATCACATGGCAAATCAATTACTCAATATTAATTAAATATTCATTTAATTAATTGAATCATTTCCAAGAATATCTTTTTGATCAATTATCCTATTTTAATTTATTAAATATCCTTACATATTTAATTAATTAATAAAATTGCCATTTAATCATGCAAAAGAGGAATTAATTACAAAACAAGAGTTGAATTGAAATTAAAATAAAAGAATTGAATTGAGAGAGAAATCAAACTTGAGATATTATTTCTTTTTCTAAATTTAGAACTCGAAATCAGAAAAGCAATTAATTGAATTATTCTCTAAAATTAGAACTCAAAGCTTTTTAAATAAAGAAGTTCAATTGCATTGAAAAGACTCTTTTCTTGAATAAATAAAAGAATTATCTATTTTTATCACAAATGCATGGAATTAATTTATTATTATTTCCAATGCAACTTGGACTTCTAATTTGAATGCATTTCAATTAAACTATAATTGGAATCTATCTCAAGGTTAACTAAACCTGATTTCTCAATTATTTTCAATTAATCCTAAATTGAGCTTTTCTCTTGGTAATTCTCTATAAATTCAGTCTTCAGCTCTCATTTCAATTTACCCAAGAGATTTTTGAGAACATGCTTGGAGATTATTATCATGCTAATTTCGCTCTGGAGTCATTGAAGATTATTGTACTTTTTTTAAGATTATTTGCATCCATCATTGCTTGAATCCATTATTGCTTGAATTGATTATTTGCTTGAATTATTCATCCATCTTGCATCCATATAGTTAATATCATATAGATTAAATCCTTCGTCTTGGTGTAGTCTAGTCACTGGTATTGCTTATAACAATCTGAGAGCAATCTTATACTCACATCTTTTAGAAGGCAATTAGTCGCTTTGTTATGGTTTATTACTTATTGATTATTGATTACTAACCATGCATATAATGACTTAATTGAAGTGTTGTGCTTGCAGCTACATACCACTTTTTCACACACACATATCTGGAGCCCCCAGTGAGGAGCAAAAGACTACATTTTTCGGCCTCCAAGATTGACAGCTTATTTTTTTGTTGTTATTTTCCAGATTTCAGATTTCAGATTTTTCATTTTTTCATCCGTACATCTCGTATGACAATTCCCATAGGCTGAAACGACAAACTACAGGTGTCGTACAAACTAGAATCCTATCTCATATGAGTTGGAATCCTGTATCGTACGAGTTTTCATACTGTTGTACGACTCTATATTTTCTGGTAAAATTTTTAAAAAAGAGACAAATTTTCATGATTTTTTGATTATTCTGACGACTGACCTTGACTGTTTATCTGTCTATCTCAGAAATTTTTCACAGCCTAATCAGTTTTTGTAGAACGCTTGTCAAAGAATATGCTTGTCGCACAAAGATAATATGACTACTGATTCGTTGTCTTTGTAGGTTGCCTAAAGAGAATCGACTAAACATCGTGTATTCTTTAAATTCATTTTTTAGGAACCTAACTTGCTATTTGGTTAAAGAACAAATATGTCTTTCATGTTTTTAGAAGATTCTGAGAGGTAGGAGAGTATGCTCTTGTCTTTTTCTAGACAATCAGAAATCCAGACCCTTGAGGCTTTTTCTTTGTTTGAGATTTGTATATCTTTAGCAGGCCTACCCTCCCAAGGGGTTGCAAAACTCTTAAAGCTGTTACGGTCAGTGTGAGGGGAACAACCTAAGTGGGAGCGACTAGACACCAAGTACTCCAACCCACTATAAAATAAACATGATTTGATGAAAATCAAGTCAACAGAAGTGCTCAGGAATAGCTCTCCTTCGTACCTTCAGGTATATTAAACCTTGGTTTTCAAGGTTGGGAGACCTCTTAATTGAGTTTATACCTCGATGCGCTGAATGGATCCCTAACTAGTTCCAATTAAAATTAGAAGCTACCTAGTTCATCTCCGAAAGGGGGATAATCTTTGTGCAAGAGAGATAGTAACTCTCCCAAGATACTTGTCATTTCGTGCCCCCATTAGCGTTTGGAGTCGGATAATACGGCATTGAGAATCCATTGCGTGAGACTCAACGGCCATATTCTGATTAGCTATTGGGTGTGTACCTGAGTCTACAAGCAAAGGTTTTCTTTCCTCACCAAATTCCTTAGGGTTTGCATGCTATGATTGGAGTCATTATACATACTACTTGTTTTCTGTGTTTTCATCCCTGGAACAAAAATTGAAATACCAAAATTGGAGAAGACAAAAAACAACTCAGTGATTTGAAACTTTGTCTATGTCAGAAACTAGTCCATCCTAAGTTGAAACTCTGTTTGTGTCAAAAACTAGTCCATCCTAAGTTGAAACTCTGTCCATGTCAGAAATTAGTCCATCCTAAGTCGAAACTCTGTCTATGTCAGAAACTAGTCCATCCTAAGTCGAAACTTTGTCCAAGTCAGAAACTAGTCCATCCTAAGTTGAAACTCTGTTTGTGTCAGAAACTAGTCCATCCTAAGTTGAAACTCTGTCCATGTCAAAAACTAGTCCATCCTAAGTTGAAACTTTGTCTGTGTCAGAAACTAGTTTGTCCTAAGTTGAAACTCTGTCTATGTCAGAAACTAGTCCATCCGAAGTTGAAACTCTATCCGTGTCAGAAACTAGTCCGTCCTAAGTTGAAACTCTATCTGTGTCAGAAATTTTTCATCTTAAGTCAAAATTTTGTATCCTGGTTCAAAATCAGTCCATCTTAGAATTGGTCATACTCAGTTATCATACTCAGCAATCAAAAAAAATACTCAAATTTTCTAGGTTGTCTTGTGAACAGTCGTACGAGTCTGATAATTTATCGTGCTCCACCTGATCCTATGTCATACGAGTCTTTTGGTTTATCGTCCTATACCTAATCCTGTGTCGTATGAGTCATTTTAATCTGTCATCTGGTTTTGTATCTCGTGTCATACAAAATAGAACTTCTCTGAGTCTTTTGTCGTCTTGCACATACCCATCTGTCGTACGGTACAAGACATCAACTCGTACGAAAGATAACTATTGTCGTCCTGTATCTGCTAAATTGTCATTCGGTTCAGAAAATTTTGTCGTATGAATCTCTAGTTTTGTTAGAATAGAACAATCAAATTTGCCTAAAAATAGCTTACAACAAACATAATACTGGTTATCATTTTCCTAAGCATAAACAGATCAAGACAGTGTACCTCCGCCATTTGCGTTGCACGATTTGGTCAATCATCTTTCAGCTAGTTCAATCAACTACCTATCAAATTTTAGTCACTTAGATAATGTCTTATACAAGATAGATCGTTCCTGAAACCAGACTGAATCTTACACTACGCTTAGAATCAACTTAGATAAACGTCTTATACAAGATAGATCATTCCTGAAATTAGACTGAATCTCAATTGTTTCTCCCAAACAATACATTAACAAAACAACTAGCTCTAAAATTGATCTTGACCTCTGCATCACAAACAACTTTAGGTCACACTAATCCATAAAAATGCCTACACAAACTAGGAGTTCTCGTAAGAAAGAATCCAAAGGCAAAGGAATACCCTTTTCATACATCGACAATCCATTTTACAAAAGGGATCCACTTACTGACATGCCATCATCATCAGGCGGACCAATTTTTGATGAGCCTAAATCTCCCACTATATATGAGACAAAACACAATGATGGAAAAAAGGACGATAATAACATTCCCAAAAATGATAATGATTCCTCATCATCAAGTGAGGCTGACGAAGACACTGAACCTCCAGAAAAAAGAAATCCTTGACTGTCAAAAGGACAAAGACTTTAGAAAAATGATGAAAGCTATCATGACCCGAGAGAAGGAAGACTATTTCTTAGAACTAGCAAAACAAGGTGCTAAACTTCCTACTGGATATGATGTTTAGATGCTCATTACTAAAAAGAAAGAATCACCTATAGTCATGGTACACAAACAATTACTAGCCTTACGAATGGAGGTCACAGAACTGAAGAATAAGGAGAAGTCCTCAAAACAATATTATCTGGAAACAATATGTCCCTTTCCATTTGACAAGAATCTATACATGCCTCCATTTCCCTCACGAGTGGAGATCCCAAAATTTGATAAGTATGATGGTACCTTAGATCCCCAAGATCATGTCAGAGAGTTTTGTGCCACCTGTATGGAGTTCATGCATGATCAAACGTACCTCATGCGCCTTTTCCCGAGCAGTTTAGGGGGTCAAGCAATTGAATGGTTCTCAAGTCTACCCAAGGGAATAAAAACGTTCGAAGAACTAATCCAACTATTTTTACAATAGTACTCATACAACATTCGACATCCTATGACTATGATCGAGCTTTGCAACACTAAAAGAAAAACAAGGGAGCCTCTTCTTACTTTCCTCCAACGCTGGAGAAAGATGTTTTCTAGGTATTCTCGACCTATCCCAGACTCTGAGGAAATGGATATATTTGTCAATAACTTGGTCCCCAAACTGAATTATAGTGTGCAAATGCAAGTACACCCATCATTTAACAAAATGGTAGATAATGCTATTTGAATGGAAGATGTGCTCATAAACAAGGGGGATATCACGCCTTTGAAAGAAACACAACCAGGATCTAGCTCTAAAGAGAAGAACAAGTATTGGAAGTTTGGCAATTTTGTTAATGATGGAGTAGTAGACACTATCAAAGCCAACTCAAAATCCATAATATTCAACTTGGCTAGTGGTACACAAGCACTTAAAGTCATTGAGGCTGCAGCAGAAAATCCGCCAAAGAAAACAAAGGAATGGTTCAAAGAAAAGCCTTGGCTTTCCAAACCTAATCGTGATTTTACTCCTCTCGAAGAATCATATGAATCCACTTTCAAAACTTTGTTGGTAAAAAACTTGATAACACTACCAGATAACTCCAGACCGTATGATCTAGATGTTAAACCAAGATGGTGGAGAGAAAATGAATACTGTGACTTCCATCGGAATAAAGGTCATAACATAAACAATTGCATGAAGCTAAAACATGAGATTCAAGATCTCATAGACACTGGTAAAGTTGTTATTGGGAATCATCCAACTAATGTAGATCATAAAGCATTTAAAGACCCTTTGCCTATTTACGAACAAGGTGATTCTTCAAAGACCAAAGGAGGTGCCAAGGTAAATTATACTTATACCAGTCAGGACAACGTTATCAACATGATTGAGCCTTCCCACTCGAAATATTGCAATGTGATTATAGTCCAAGATAAACCAAATGAATCATGCTATGCAAGAGTTCTCACTCGTTCTCAAAAGAAAGTCACCCTCCAAGGAGCTAGTTCTTCTGACCCGGCTTAAGAAACATCAAACCCACCAGCCTTGCCAAACAAACAAAAAGAATCAATCTTGGACAAATTTAAAAGGTTAACTTCATCATCATCTTCTGGATATAGTGTCGTTGAACAATTAAAAAGGACAAATGCTCAAATCTCAATCTTTGAATTGCTAAAACTCTCATCTGCTCACAAAGATATCCTAGACAAAACATTGCTCACCACCAACATTCCAAAAGATTTAGACATTGATTAGTTTCAGTCTATGGTGGGTCATTTGACTTCACCTCACTATCTGACCTTCTCTGAAGAAGATGACAACTCACTAAATCATCCACATAACCAACCATTGCATATTGAAGCCATGATCCACAAACACAGAGTCAAACGTGTTTTGATAGATGGAGGCGCGGGGTTGAATATCTGTATTTACAGTCTGCTTACACAACTAGGATTCTCTAAAAATGTCATTGATCCTGGCAAGAAAATAATAATAAAAGCCTATGATGAGGAAGAAAGGACTTCTAAAGGTCTGGTGTCATTACCTATTAGAGTGGGACCTGTAGAAAGAGATGTCCTTTTCCATGTACTCGATATCCCTTTGTCATACAATATATTACTGGGCAGGCTGTGGATTCATGAAATGAAGGCAGTACCATCAACATACCATCAATGCTTAAAGTTTCCTTATAACGAAGTTGAAGTCAGTATTCCTGCTGATACAAATGTCATCTGTAATGCATTAACAAAAGGTGCAGATACTTTTATGCCTCATAATAGGGCAGCCTCTCCAAATGCAGATCCAGAAACACTAATGAAAGACTTAGAAAAGAGATTGAATATTACAAATACCGGCATGGATGGCTACAAGATAGAACCGGTACTTTCATTAGTTTCTCTCCTTCCATCACCAAAATAGTTGGGCAATCCATTAGAGGCTATGAGAACACAAACTTTAGCTCCAAATACCATATATGATGGTCTCTTTGTACAGTCTTCTACCTCCTTGGCAGATGAAATAGAAGAGGATGTTGTTCTTAACTGGCTCTTTAAGGAAGATAGTCAAAATGAGGAGGTACGACATTGTGAGATTTCCTCTAACCAATATGGTCCTAGCTACAAAATGATTCAATGCATGGGGTACTCAGGTACTGGTCCTCTAGGCAAACAAAAGGAAGGTATTACTGAACCAATTCAACTACAAACCAAATCCACAAATGATAAGGCTAGATTGGGTTACGATCCGAAAAAGACATCAGACCAAAAACATGTTTCTAAGTCTAAGTGGTAGAAAAGGATATCACCTTCAACATTACAGGAAGTAGACACTCAACAAACAAAAGCAGGGTGTAGAAAAGAGAAAGAGGAATCAATAGTCAAGAAAGAAGAAACAGTCAGTGCTCAAGCTTCGATGGTATCAGCTACAATAATACATGAAGTTGAGGTCCCTGAGGGTATAAGAGATGAAGTAGTAAGAATCAGGGAATTGTTTGCACCACTAAAAGTTCCAGTCACATATACTAGCAGGCAACAAGTAGACGATTCAGAGACTAATTCAAACAAGTATGAATGGGGTCTTGACCACCTCTCAGACACATCCACTACAGAAACTCCAGAAGAGTCTAGCGATGTCATAGATGATACTCAAGAGCTAATGCGCATAAAACTAGAAAAAGAAATATAGGAAATTAGACAAAAGAAACAAGCAAATTATGAACAAGGACTGAAAGAAGGAAGAATACCAGAAAGCTTCTCATCTATGTACCCCTATCCTAAAATAGAACAAATTAGGTATAGCACTACACAAGAAGAGTTGGAAGCTACAACACAAGAACCAGTTATCAGTCCAGAAGAAGCTGAATGGAGTATACGACAACAAATCACAGAAACATCAAGATCATGTCAACAGGTGTGTTAGATACAAGTGACAAATGAACCACAACATAAAGGAACTTGTAGTATTAAAGATGTTGGTGTTGATACCATACATAAACTTATTAAATCACTTGAAGAAAACTTGAAAACTTCACCTGATGACTCTGATGACAGTCCTATTTAGGACAATATCTACTCAGCCTCAAATTCTGAATCAGTTGATACAAACAGTGAAAATCTATCTACTGATCTTATCATTGTTAAACCATGATATGACGTCCAGTCTGGCGTAGTGAATGATGCTACAAGTATGTCTATCAGATTAGATCAACTAAATATTAACGTGAACTTTAATAATCATGATCTGACTCTTGCTGGTCTCGAGACACTTATGCAAGGTATTCTTCTGGATCTTGACTTTTTGATCCGCCGCTATGATAACAATATCGTGAACGCTCTTGAACCTATCCAAGATTTATCGTTAGTACATCTGAATTTATTGACTATACTTTACAAAACGAACCCATGAATATACCTACTTTTGCCAATGACTATATGTTAGCCTATTATCTCAATTCAGTCGAACCTATAGACTCTTCCACTAGTGAATAGAGTGAAAACATGACTGAAGTAGATATCAAGTATCTTAGTCGCAAAACAAGAAAAATAAAAATAAAAGATCTGATGGTGAAAACCACATTGTGGCGGTGTCAGAATCTAAAAAAGAGAGAATAAAGGACATACCTAAAGGTGAAAAACTCTCTGAGGCACGTGAAGGTGAGATACTTGATATACTGCCAAGTCATTTCCAGGAAAGGTCCTCCATATTGATCGAGCCAACTCAGCAAGTGAACATTGGGAGTCAAGAGACACCACACATCATTCATGTAGCTCAATCACTATCAGTAGAAGAATTGAAGGTGTTCACTCAGCTATTCTTAGAAAAGAAAATAAACTTTGCATGGATGTACTTTGATATGCCAGGTTTGGATCCTAATCTCATTATGCACCATCTTTCAATTACACCAGGAGTAAAACCAGTTAAGCAAAAACTTTGTAAGATGCACCTGCATGTAGCACTATTAGTCAAGGCTGAACTAGAAAAACTACTCAAAGATGGATTCATTAGAGCTATATATTATGTCGAATGGATTTAAAACATAGTACTTGTGTTGAAGGCAAATAAATATATCAGAGTTTGCACGGAATTCAGAGATCTTAACAAAGCATGTCCGAAGGATGACTTTCCATTACCAAATATTGATATGATAGTCGACATGACTGTCGGATATGAGATGTACTCACTAATGGATGGATTCTTCGGATACAATCAAATCAAAATAGCTCCTAGAGATCAAGAAAAGATAGCTTTCACCTGTGCATGGGGAACCTTTTGCTGGAATGCCATGCCATTTGGGCTAAAGAACGCAGGAGCAACCTATCAAAGAGAAGTTACAACTATTTTTCATGATATGATGCATAAGAATTTGGAAGATTATGTTGATGACACCTTAGTGAAGACTATGAAAAGATCAACGCATATTCAAGAGTTAGGTCATATACTCGACAGAATGGAAAAGTTCAAACTCTGATTAAATCTAAAGAAGTGTGCATTCAGAGTGACATTTGGTAAACTACTTGGCTATATCATTTCAAAGAAGGGAATCGAGGTTGATCCTGAGAAGGTCCAAGCTATAATGGAAATGCCACCCCCGAAGAACATCATTCAAATGAGAAGTCTACAGGGACGTCTCCAATCCATCAGATGATTCATTTCTCAGCTAGCAGACAAAGCTCAACTTTTCACAAAGGTATTGAGAAAAGGAGTAATATACAACTGGGATCAGCAGTGCGAACAACATCTTCAACAAATAAAAGAGTACCTGTCAAATCCACCAATATTAATGCCACCGATTTAGGGTAAACCACTAATCTTGTATATATCAGAAACTGATTTATCACTGGGGGCACTTCCAGCACAACAGGATGACAATAAAAAGGAATGAGCTATTTATTACATCAGCAGGACATTGGTGTCTTATGAAATGAACTACACTATAATAGAAAAATGATGTTTGGCGTTAGTCTTTGCATCACAAAAATTGAGACATTACATGCTAGCACATTCAGTCAAGTTGGTGGCCAAAATTGATCCACTCAAGTATCTTCTCAATAAGGTGACACTTATAGGAAGATTAACAAAATGGGTCATGATCCTTACAGAGTTTGACATTGAATATGTGGAACACAAAGCCATAAAAAGATAGGTGATTGCTGATCAACTTGCTGAAGCTCCACTTGAGGATACTCAACCACTACACATAGAGTTTCTAGATGAATCTATAATGCATCTTACTCAACAACCTTGGAAAATATTCTTTGATGGGTCATTTACTCAAAATGGTTCAGGTGTTGGCATATTATTCATTACTCCTTAGAAGTATTCAATCCTAAAGTCTTATAAGATTCTATTCCCTTGCACGAACAACATTGCAGAATATGAAGCTTTGGTGAATGGGGATAAAACTAGCTATTGAATGGAAGGTTGCAGAATTGTATATCTATGGAGATTCTCAGCTGGTGGTTAATCAAATCAATGATACATATCAGAATCGAGATGAGAAACTGATGCCTTACAAAAGGATGGTTGATGATCTTAAGAAGTATTTTGCTTTTGTATCATTCCAACAGATTCCTAGGTCCGCAAATAGAGCAACAGATGCTATGGCTACCTTGGCATCTATACCTGAGTTACAGGAGTCCAATTTTTGCTTTGATTTCCTGGTGGAAGAGTTATATTACTCTACTTATGATTCTCCTGAGACCCAAATAGTCTATTCTATTATTGGATATGACTCATCCCGATACAGCCATATCTATTCCTAATTATGCGACCAAATTATCCCTGGAAATCTTACCCGAAATGAGAAGAAAAACCTAACTCAAAATGCTTCACGATATGTTATCATAGCTAACGATTTATTTAGATGAGGTTTGGATGGTAAATTGCTTAGATGTCTAGAAATTGAAGAATCTAAACATGCATTATCAGAAGTCCATGAAGGTATTTGTGGATCTCATTTGAATGACCTTACTTTAGCTCGGAAACTACTACGGGCTGGCTACTACTGGCCAGACATGGAGAAAGACGCCATCCAATTTGCTAAGACTTGTGAGAAATGTCAGCTTCATGGAAATCTCATACATGCCCCAACAAGGGACCTCATACCATTTATAACATAGTGGCCTTTTCAGCAATGGGCCTTTGATCTCATTGGTCAGATATATCCTGCTTCATCCAATGGACATAAATTCATCATAACTGCCACTGAGTATTTCACCAAGTGGGTAGAAGTAGTTCTACTCATTAAAGCAACCGGTAAACAAGTCGCCTTGTTCATCCTGAACTATATCATCTACAGGTATGGGATACCTTCGTCTATCGTGACTGATAATGGAGGACAATTTAAGAATAAAGATCTCGACGAGCTTTGTAAGAAATTCAAAATAAAGAAACACTGGTCATCAGTATATTACCCTCAAGGTAATGGACAATCTGAGGCGTTTAACAAAAACCTACTAACTATCTTGCATAGAACAGTGAACAAATCCGGGAAGGTTTGGCATCTGCAGCTCAATCCTGCACTATGGGCTTATAGAACAAGTATCAGAACACCTACTGGGGCTACACCTTTCTCTTTGGTGTATGGATCTGAAGTAGTACTACCTATTGAAGTAGAAATACTATCTCTAAGAGCTTATTTGCAAGGTCTTGTTACTGATGAAGATCATAGAATATATAGATTGCAAGAACTCGAATTGCTGGATGAGCGTCAACAAGTGGCATTTGATCATCTCAGAGTATATTAGAAGAGAATGTCCAAAGGATATAACAAGAAAGTTCGACAAAGAGAATTTCAGGTTGGTGACCTAGTTTTGGAAGAAAATCCAAAAAATCAACAGTTTCGCGACAATAAAGGGAAGTTTGAACCCAACTGGCTGGGTCCCTACATTGTTACTGCAATATTCAGCTTTGGTGCCTATCAAATCTCAAACTCGGAAGGAGAACAACTCCATGAACCGATTAACACCATCCACTTGAAGAAATTATTCGCTTAGCATTCTCTGTGCCACCAACTTGTACAGCTGGAAAAAGTCTTAAAAAAAAAAATCATAAAATACAAAAAAAAAAAGAAAAATCATCAAAAAAAAAAAGAAAAAAAGAAAAAAAACGCCTTGGTGAAAACCTGGTAAATAGGCACCTTGGTAAAAAAAAATTGAATCTCTGCCAAGCAGGTGAAAACCTGGCAAACAAGCACCTCTTATACTCAAGCGCTCCATCTATCAACGCAACGGTGGCATTTCCCGCTTTCATGCATCTTTACTTTCACTTGTACATATTTTTCAGTCACTTTCGTGACATCCTGGTTGGAACCCTCATGACTTGAAACTGATCAATGTCCTAGTCTTAGGTTAATTGACAAAGCACATTACATATCCTAAGCAGTGTCAACCAAGTCATCTTTCTGTTAGTGAAACCTAGTCATCCACTCTGAGTCAGTCACCTGTCTCCTAACTACCAAATAGTTTTTTTTATCACTGAGTAAACAAGCAAAACAACATAACGGAAAACAATCACTAAACAGTTTGAGCTATGAATGAAAATTTTCTTTGTGTGCTGTCTTTTATATTGGTTTTCGATTATTATCCCTCTGAGTAACTCGAGGAAGTCTATTGTGACTAAGAGGAGCAAGGATTGGGGGTATAATATTTTCTTTGTTTTCTGCTTGTAAGAATGATCCCAATGATCTAGAAACATTTAAATTAGTTGGGTGTCTATGATAAGAGCCTTCACAACAAGGTGAAATCTCCTCACATACCTCAACTCCGCTTATTTGTATGCTACAGGGAGGTCCATATCATTTCTTTATCTATTTTGAGGGAATTTTTTATGATGCAATTTAGGTCCCTGCGAAATCTGTCCAAGGATATGAATGAAAAAAGGGTCATTGCGGACAAGATAATACATATTGCACATTGAAAAAGAAAGGAACTCTAACCTGCCTATTGTGTTCGTTATACTCGGTGATGAATCTTAAGTATTTTAAATCCAGTGACTAGGTTTAGGATGCATTTTGCATATCATTTTGCATATCATTCTGCATCTTTGTGAAATTAGAGTGATTTCGGTATGATAATAATCTCTTTGTCTTCTGAATGAGAGCTGAAAGCATCATCATTTCTTACGCTAAGTGGTCTATTTATCATCATTTCTTTGATTGAGTACTTGTGTTTTGAGATGTCATAATCCTATCTTGCACGATAAAATGTGAAACCCAACCCCAAACATGTGAAAAACTTGAAAAATGAGCAAAAAAAATTCAAAATTAAAAACATAAAGAGACTTAAGATCGGTCACTTACCGTTGGCTCATAGTTTTGGGGTCGATTATGATGTCTCTGGTGCTCAAATCGATGTTGATGAGTAGGGACCACCATTTTCTTCACAGAAGGCTTTTTGAATTTTCAAACTTGGAGGGTTAAAATGATTTGAAAATGACACTTTTGTCCCATATATAGCCAAAAACCTAATTTTTCAACTTGCTCTGATGGACATGAAAATTGTACCCTTAGCTAATTTGACCACTCTGATTCCATTTTCGGGATCAAAATCAAAATTCAAGATCATTTTGATAGTCAATTTCATAATTTGGATCACTTAGCGCTCTTTTCATCAAATGCTCATTCTTTCTTCAAATTGCGCTCAATTTCAAAGCTGAATATCAATTTCAATTCTACACATCAACTTCACGATCAACTTTGCGCTTAACTCATCAATCAACGCCAATTTTTCAAATATTCCTCAGAATCAATTTGTGCTCAAATAACTTATTTTCGCCACACAATTGCCTATGATAAAGTACGCTCACTATTTTTTTCAATTTCGCTCCCGAGGGGGCATACTCATGACCTTATGACCTCACATCTTCAATGTCGAGAAATAAATTTTTCAAATCTTCACCAAAATTTTAGCAAAATCTTTTTTAACTAAAGAAAATCAATTCTCATTGCTAAGGGGCATCTTAGCTTCATCGCTTCACATCAAGTTGAGATCTCTCGATTATCTGAATCAAATCAATCGCTAGGGGCATATCAGTTTCATTGCTTCAAATCAAGCTGATATTTCTCTTTCATCTGAATTAATCTCTTATCATTAATCAATTTCATCACTTAAAATCAAGCTGATTATTCATTTAAACTCAATCAAAAGTTTAAAGAGTATCTTTGATCACACTCAATTTAAGCAGGTGTTCAATATTCATTTCTTGATCAAGCTGAACAGTTTATCTTCGCTCATCGTGTCTTGATCAATCAAGTTCAAGATTGATTTTTATCATCACTCACTGCATCTAAGTTCAATCAAGTTCTAGATCAGTAAGATCCGCTTCTTGCTCAATCAAGTTCAAGTTAAGTATCTTTTGTTTCTATCGTTCCTCAGTTCAATCAAGTTTGGGAACGGTATCTCTTTAATCAGACTTCGTTCAGCTTTGTCGCTTCGAATCAAGCTAAACACCTTGCTCTTCATCTTGTTCGTGATCAATCAAGTTCAGAACTGACATCTCCTAGACATCACACATTCTTTGAACCAACACACTGCTCCCACATTAATTCAAAGAGGGGCAAATGTAATACCCTAAAAATGGTCATCTAAACCATGGGCCCCTAATCTCGACAACATCACCAAGGTCCTAACCAAAGGCAATTAAATCAATCTTGACCACATTATTAATTCTTTAATCATCAAATATCATATGGCAAATCAATTACTCAATATTAATTAAATATTCATTTAATTAATTGAATCATTTCCAAGAATATCATTTTCATCAATTATCCTATTTTAATTTATTAAATATCCTTGCATATTTAATTAATTAATAAAATTGCCATTTAATCATGTAAAAGAGGAATTAATTACAAAACAAGAGTTGAATTGAAATTAAAATAAAAGAATTGAATTGAGAGAGAAATCAAACTTGAGATATTATTTCTTTTTCTAAATTTAGAACTTGAAATCAGAAAAGCAATTAATTGAATTATTGAATTATTCTCTAAAATTGGAACTCAAAGCTTTTCAGAAAAAGAAGTTCAATTGCATTGAAAAGACTCTTTTCTTGAATAAATAAAAGAATTATCTATTTTTATCACAAATGCATGGAATTAATTTATTATTATTTCCAATGCAACTTGGACTTCTAATTTGAATGCATTTTAATTAAACTATACTTGGAATCTATCTCAAGGTTAACTAAACCTGATTTCTCAATTATTTTCAATTAATCCTAAATTGAGCTTCTCTTGGTAATTCTCTATAAATTCAGTCTTCAGCTCTCATTTCAATTTACCCCAGAGATTTTTGAGAACACGCTTGGAGATTATTATCACGCTAATTTTGCTCTGGAGTCATTGAAGATTATTGTGCTTTTTTTTAGATTATTTGCATCCATCATTGCTTGAATCCATTATTGCTTGAATTGATTATTTGCTTGAATTATTCATCCATCTTGCATCCATATAGATTAAATCCTACGTTTTGGTGTAGTCTAGTCACTGGTATTTCTTATAACAATCTAAGAGCAATCTTATACTCACATCTTGTAGAAGGCAATTAGTCACTTTGTTATGGTTTATTACTTATTGATTATTGATTACTAACCATGCATATAATGACTTAATTGAAGTGTTGTGCTTGCAACTAGAGACCACTTTTTCACACACACAAAGTGCAAGAGTCAATAGAAATTCAACTTTACCAATGGAAGGTTGGGTACATTATTTTTCATAAAAAGGTAAAAAATGAGACAAATTAGTGCATAGGAAAACAAAAGAAAATGCAGTTAATACACATTTGGTGAAAATAATAAATGAGGAAGATGTAGAAACATAAAAATAGACATGGAATATTAATTCCAAGTTTCATAAAATATATTAAGGCAAGTTGTTATGTTTATCATTTGAAGGTTTAAATGATTAAGGAGCATAAATTTGTATCTTCTACTGATTCAACCGCACCCCCCCCCCCTCTCTTAGTAGAAGAATTGTGTTCTAAATGAGCCACAAGCTCATGTTTAATTTTATTTACATATTTTTTATGCAAAAACATTTTATTTCACAAGAAACCCTACATCGACTAGAAAAAAAATAGGTTGAGATTAAATTTTTGTTCTGATTGTTTCTTGGTAAATTGACATGTTGTGATAGATCAAATTAGAATGTTAACAAATATTTCAACTGACTTCATTCTTAGTATAAATATGTATTACATATTTAGTATATGTAGATTGTGAAAAGATTCGGGGGAGGTTAGATGAGAAATCAAATCAATAGCATAATATGAAAGCAAAATCATAAACTTATTAACAACTATGCTAACCTATCCTTATCCTACCAATAGAGACACTGAAACAAAATATGAAAACACCATGCAAGTATTAACTATTCCTTCAACATGGCTCCATTGTTCTTTCTTTCTCTTCTATTTAATGTCACTCTCATTGTGCAGATGTAAGAATGAGTGAAAGCGAGGTGATTGCAAGGACGAATTGAAAGTATGATATATTAACTAGATGATTAAGATTATTCAAAAATTAGACAAAATAATGATACTCGAAGACTATGTTCTTAGACAATTAGACATAATCAAATTACTTAAAAGTGGATTGCTAAGCTATTAGGATAGAATGACAATGCTAAAATTAGATGGATTGATTGAAAGTGTTGGCATTGTGTTGTCATTGATGTAAATCGATATAGGATGGGAACTGGTATGGGAGATTGATGAGCAGTGTTGTCATTGATGCATACCGGAAATGGTATTATTGATGTCAACTAGAATAGAAGGTCACTGGTAAGGAAGATAATTTCATCCAACATAATGATCATTGGAGGCACCGGTACACAAGTTAGTGTTGGCTTGTGTTGAAGACATAAATATTGGAGCAGTATTGGATAACAACCGGTAAGTGATATGTTGGCAGTGCATTGTGAGCAAGCAAGGTGAGCTAATGAAGAAGTGACAACTGGTATGCTGTTGGATGTTTGGATGTGGAACAACGAGACTCCCACCGGATAAAGATGCAGTCACCAAATGATGGGAAGACTCATAGAGAGTGTGCCCAACCAAATCATATGTACATGTTTGAATATATGCCTACTCAAATAGGGAAGCCATATTGGTGCAATGCCAGATGTAGATGACAAGAATCCACTCCCACTGGTAAGTGGATCTTATCTCCCATTTTGCATGGAATGCATCATAATCCTCTGAGATAAGACAAAGAAATAGATGACAACTAGGTTGAAGGATCACACCGTATCAACCGATGAAACACAAAGCTTCCTTAGGGGCATGAAATTAGATATATGCACCAGATCAGCTAGAGTTGGCTTGTTGTGCTACCGAGACAGAGAAGGAAAAGTAAAGAAGGGATGGGTTTGTCACTTTGATGAACTGACTAAGATGATATCTGGGCTTATGAAGTTGAAGGTGAGGCTGAGCAATTATAGAGAAAGAGAGCAACCGGATTACATATGCAGACAGATGAAGAATGTTGAAGGTTGATGACATGGTGTCATCAAGGTGGTTACCGGTAAGCATGTCCATCGGTGAGCAAGCAAAAGTGTGGAAGTGAAAGGTCTCCTATCTGATGAAGTTGAGTATGTTGTGGTTTGACATGTGAAGTGACTAGTTTAGGTGTTCCACCAGAAGATCAATAAAGTGCAGGTATGAAGGTTATCGGTTAGGGTAGAACCGACAGTGTTAGAGAACCGGTAGGTATGAACCCGGTTGTGTGGCTGGTCAGTGATCTTGTCTAAACTGAATTAGATGGCTTGGCAGAGATGGATGCTGATAGAGATACCCTGTGGAGTCAAAGTGTCAATTAAATGGACCGTGCATTGTCGGTGAGGTAGGTGGTGATTGGTTGATATTAATGTTGATAGAAATCACAGGTTGAGAGCAGAAGGGTGCGACTCGAGATAGATCTGAGCTTAGAGATAGGATTCTTTGGCATCATGATCGATGTAGTTTGTCCAGGTGTTGATCAGGGTAGGTGAAGCTATCTGCATGATTGATTCATGGTTTTTGACAATTGCAGGTTGTCGTGTTTGCCAAATATGACAAACATGTTCTGGACACAATGAGATTGGTGGAGTTTGATTGATTTGTTGCAGGTGGTCAATCTTTGGAAGGATATCTAATTAGATTTGGTTTGGCTCAAGGTCGATGAAGGAACCCTAGTGCGCCAGAAGTTTGAATATTGGTCATGGCAGGAAAACTCAGGTATAAATATGTTGATTCAAGACCGAAAGGGATTGATGATGCTGCCAGAAGATTAAGTGTTAGATGTTGAAGAGTCGAGTGTGAAATAGCAGTAGAGAGCCAACTGGTCAGAGACTTCATCGAAGATCATATAGACTATGCATCGGAGGTGCAACCGGTGAGAGGATTTACCAGAGGCTTAACCGGTAAGGTTTCAATAACCGATAAAGCTACAAGTATGCATCAATGAAGACAACTGGTGGTGGTAGAACCAGCATGAAGGTTGTTGAGAGTGAAGTGGTGGATAGTGAGTGTCAGAAGAAAGCCGATAGACCATAAGAAGAGCAGAAGGAGAAGAGACAAAGAGAATAGGGAATCGATAACCAGTTGCAAAGATAGACAATTGGTAGAGTCTGAATTGATGTATTCGTAGCAGTAGGTGAATGTAAGCAGATAGAGAAAGTGAGAAGAATAAAGGAGAAGATAGAAAATCAACTGAGAATGCAACAGAGGCGGAGTGACAGAAGGAAGAGGAGGACTCAATTGGTAAGGCATAGGAGAAGTGAAAACAGTAGGGTGAAGTGTATGCAGTGGTCACAAGATTCACTTGTAATCAGATTATTACTTTTGTATTTGATAATGTTCATTGTAGATCACTGAGTTGGAGATCGGTGCAGGGGTTGGTGCTCCATGGGTTGGTGCCCTAAATCAGGGGTTGGTGCTCCTTGGAATGGTTCCCTAAAAGCAGGGGTGGTGCTCCTTGGGTTGGTGCCCTAAATGTTGTAACCAATGTTTCATTGTGAGGTTGGATTGGAGTACTAGTCTCCAACAACATTTTTCACCGAGGTTTTTCCCATCTTGGGTTTTCCTCGTATATATCGGTGTTATGTGATGTGCCTTTGTGTAGCTACATTGAGTTGTCTTGTTTTATCTTATTGGTGGGTTATCTTGGCATTAGAATTGATAACTAGTAATCACTCTTAGTATTAAGAGGTTAGAAAATTGGAAATCACTGATTCACCCCCCCTCTCAATGGCATATTGTGTTAAAAAATTGGTATCAGAGCCTAGGTTCTCGGTTGATAAGCTTTCTCCAGCTTGGGTAGATTCTAGTATTTGAACACAATGGACTTTCTAGTGTCACCCCTACTCCGGTGTTTGATGGTTCAAAATTTTCTTTTTGGAGTTGTAGGATGGAAGTCTACCTGTCCTCCTCAAGGTATGATGTCTGGATGTCAGTTGTCAATGGTCTCTCTAGTCCTGCCAGTCCTCCCACTGGTCTTGAAGTATAAAAAAGATCTAGGTGCAATGATGTAGCAAGGAAGGCTATACTCTATGGGCTCTCAGATGATGTTTCCTCATAGGTGGATAGATGCAAATCGACAAAGACCATATAGGACAAAATAAAGAAGCTCTATGGAAATGAGCTTAGCACTGCAGAACCGGTTTATGGAAGCAAGAAGGAAAATGTAACACATGAGTTTGTAGATGAAGGCAGATCTATTAGCAAGATGTGTCTGGGAGTGATAGTGAAGGTGAAGAAGAATATGAAGCAGAGGTAGATCTAGAAGGAGAACTTGTAAGTGCACTCGAGCAGCTTAGTAGAGTGAGAAATGAATACAAGTTATTCAAGAATGTTGCTAGTGTGGAACAAAACTAGTCGATTAGATGCCTTGAAGATTCTGAAAAATGTATCTTAGAGTTGAAGACTCAATAAGAATACACCAAGGAATGCAAGTGTAAAGATCTAGAGTCTAAGCTAGAAGTCAAGGGAAAAGAATATCAACAGTTAGAAGGAGATATGGAGAATCTCCGAAGTGACCTTGAGAAGTGTCAGGATGAGCTCAAGGTAAGAATCTATTTTGATGGCAGCAATGATGCCTTAGACAAAATGTTGAAGAAGCAAAAACATTCCAAGGATACCAGAGGCTTAGGTTGTGGTGTCGTTGAATGCTCCACCATCAAGAATGTCCCCCATAAAGATATTATGTTTGTCTCCTTCAATAGAGATAACAACGGATAGACCTTCACTCTTCGAAATACTCCCAGGAAGAAATTTGATCTAACCACAACCGGTGAAGACATGAAGCTAAGAATGAAGACTGGTGTTGCAAGAAGGAGGAACAATGTTGATCTAAAAGAAAAAGGAAAGATAGGAGAAGGCAGCTTCACCGAAAGAAAGAACCTAAGAAGGAAACAACAAAGAAGACCTCCTACCGAAAGAGGACAAAGAAATGTTGCTTCCCACAAGAAAAAGAAAGTGTGGGAAAATAAGGGATCCGATGGAAGAACTACAGAGCGTGGACAATCCAAAATCCATCCCTGAAGAAGTAGAAATTGAGATACTAAACTAGTAAGATCTCCTCATGCATGGCAGAATAAATTTGTAAGTAATATGCCATCCTTTACTGGTTACTACTTCTCTTGCAAAGATTATGGCCATAGGGTAGATGAATGCATAAAGAGGTCTAGAAATAAGAATGTAATCTATCCAAGAAGTAATGCTTATGGCCATCGTATGTCAAGTTGTAAAAAAATGCATAGATCTGCTCCTATGCACAACATGAAGAGTACATTTTCTGCATCAAGAAATGTAAATTATTTATGTTATAACTACAATGGATTTGGGCATATAAGTCATGAATGTAGGAATAGGAAAGTTCAGTCACATAATAGCCGGTGTAGAAGTTATGCTTAATAAGAAAATGAATATAAAGCATATGCGAGATAAAATGTTGCAAGGAACAAAATAAGAAGAGGTTTTGTTCCTGCAAGATCAAGTGGTCCACCGGTTCTGGTAGTCGGTTACAATAGAATGACCAAAAGAAGATGGTCTAACCAGTTTGATAGAAGGTCCTCCAGTCGTGTGTTTGGTTTGAACATTGTTTGCTTCTACTACAATGCTTCTGGTCATGAGGTAGAATCTGGTGGAGAAAGGACCAATCGACAGAAGAAGGTAAGACCTACTCCCAAGATTGAAAATGGGAAGAAGAATGAGACCAAGCAGGTATGGAAGAAGAAGGAAGAGAGTAGGACCATGGACCGACACTATGCATTTAATGCATAGGTGATATCTCCTAAGGCCTAAAGGAGATGCAAAATCTTAGGGGGAGTAACACATTGACAATATTATCCACCCATTTGTGAAAAGGACAAATGGAAGAACATGTTGTTGTTGGGATAAAGGAAGGAAATGAGATGTCAAGTGTGTGTAGTTATTACCTTGGCTACACATATACAAATGAGAGATAGATTGTTAATGCATGTGTCAATAGGATGGCTAAATTGCATTTGGAATCAGAAGTAATTGACATGAGAAGACTGGAGTTAGAGAAAGATGCTCCGGTGGTGATAATGGACCAGTGTAGGAAATCGGTATGTGCAGTATGTTACACGTATGAATATTGATCGGTATTGTAGGTTATGTAAGACAGTGATGTCCACGATCATTGTAGTAGCTCTGGTAGCATGGTTTGAGGTGATTATGTCTTAGGTGATATTGGAAAAGACTTGAAGGACACGTGTTGGTCCTGTAGTAAATTGATTATATATGCATGAGTCCTTTTTGGGCTAACCGATTTGATATGTGGCATGATAGTGATGTGGTATGGCATTGTGTTCATATAAGATCATGTCATATGTTGTGATGGATGCCATGGAGCTTAAAGATCATCAGTTGTTCACATATTCACAACTTAACCAATTTATGGCTCAGATGGGAGCTCTGGTTTAGAACCTAACAAGCAAAGATGACCTGAGATCTATGGCTCAGAGGGAGTTCACAACCATATTATCTACTTTGTATCAGACATGTTGGACAAAGGGGGAGTGAAAGTATCTATGGATGTACCATTATGATTTAGACTTTGGGATGTGCTCATCAGTCCGGTGTTGTGAGGTATTTCAATGTCTATCCAATTTATACTTTATTGAAATCATAACTGGACCACCGGGAGTGTTGCTTGCAGTAAGGGAGAGTTACCTGCACAAGAGGAGAATATACAGTTGGTATTGGACAAGATACAATTGGTATCTGTGTTAGCTTCAACATTTGGTATCAGCAATTTGGGGTCAGAATAACTTCTTCATATTAAGGGGAGATGATGCAGTCTGACTGGCATGTAAGTTGTATTCACTAACACATTTTTCCTACAATTGGTATCAAACTTGTATATACAATTGGCATCAGGTTTGCATATATATTTGGTGGCTGATAAATTAGTGTCGGTTGGTGTTTGTGGCCTCCCTCTCAAGTGTTTCTAGTCGAGAGGTTTTAGAGCATAGTGGTCAAAAGGAAAGAAGCAACCAATAGAAAAGGGGGGGAGAGAGCTTGCAGTATACTGGATGTTAAGACCCTTTGCCATTATTGTCAAAGGGAGAGAAAGAATCTGTAGTATACTGGATACTACATGTGTTGACATCAATGCCAAAGGGGGAGATTGTTGGCATTGTGTTGTCATTGATGTCAACCAGTATAGGATGGCAACTGGTATGGGAGATTGATGAGCAATGTTGTCATTGATTCATACCAAAAATGGGGTCATTGATGTCAACTAGCATAGCAGGTCACCGGTAAGGAAGAGAATATCATCTAACATAATGATCATTGGAGTCACCAGTATAGAAGTTAGTGTTGGCTTGTGTTGAAGACATAAGGATTGGAGATTGGTATTGGATAACAATTGGTAAGTGATATATTGACAGTGCATTGTGAGCAAGCAGGGTGAGCTAATGAAGAAGTGGCAACCGGTATGTTGTTGGAAGTTTGGATGTGGAACAACAGGACTCCCATCGGATAAAGATGCAGTCACCAGATGATGGGAAGACTCACAGAGAGTGTGACCAACCAGATCATATGTGCATGTTTGAAGATATGCCTACTCAAATAGGGAAGCCATATTGGTGCAATGTTAGATGTAGATGACAAGGATTCACTCCCACTGGTAAGAGAATCTTATCTCCCATTTTTCATGGAATGCATTATAATCTTCCAAGATAAGACAAAGAAGTAGATGACAGCTAGGTTGAAGGCTCACACTGGATCAACCGATGAAACACAAAGATGCCTTAGCTACATGAAATCAGACATATGCACCAGATCAACTAGAGTTAGCTTGTTGTGCCATCGAGACAGAGAAGGAAGAGTAAAGAAGGGATGGGTTTGTCACTTTGACAAACCAACTAAGATGATGTCTGGGCCGATGAAGTTGAAGGTGAGGTTGAGTAGATGTAGACAGAGAGAGCAACAAGATTGTAGATGCAGATAGATGAAGACTGTTCAAGGTTGATGGCATGGTGTCATCATGGTGGTTACCGGTAAGCATGTCCACCGGTGTGCGAGAAAAAGTGCAAAAATGAAAGGTCTCCTATCTGATGAAGTTGAGTATGTTGTGGTTTGACATGTGAAGTGACCGGTTTAGGTGTTCCACCGGGAGATCAACAAAGTGCAGGTATGAAGGTTATCGGTTAGGGTAGAACCGACAGGGTTAGAGAATCGATAGGTATGAACCTAGTTGTGTGGTTGGTCGATGATATTTTCTAAACCAACTTAGATGGCTTAGTAGAGACGTATGCCAACAGAGATGCCAGGTGGAGTCCAAGTGTCAATCAAATGGACCGTGCATTGTCAGTGAGGTAGGTGGTGATTGGTCGACATTAATGTTGACAGCATGAATCACGGGTCCAGAGAAGAAGGGTGGGACTCGAGATAGATTTGAGCTTATAGATAGGATTCTTTGGCATCATGATCGATGTAGTTTGTCCAGATGCTGATCTAGGTAGGTGAAGCTATCTACGTGATTGCTTCATGGTGTTTGACAAGTGTGCAGGTTGTCGTGTTTGCCAAATATGGCAAACATGTTCTGGACACATCGAGATTGGAAAAGTTTGATTGATTTGTTGTAGGTGGTCGATCTATGGAAGGAGATCTGATTGGATTTGGTTTGCCTCAAGGTCAATGAAGGAACGCTAGCATGCCAAAAGTTTTAATATCGGTCATGGCGGGAAAACTGAGATATAAATATGTTGATTCAAGATCGAAGGGGATTGATGATGTTGCCAGAAGATTAAGTGCCAGATGTTAAAGAGTGGAGTGTGAAATAGAAACAAAGAGCCAACTGGTTAGAGACTTCATTGAAGATCATATAGACTATGTGTCAGAGGTGCAACCGGTGAGAGGGTTTAGCAGAGGCTTAACCGGTAAGGTTTTAGTAACCGGTAAAGCTGCAAGTTTGTATCAATGAAGACAACCAGTGGTGGTAGAACCAGCAAGAAGGTTGTTGAGAGTGAAATGGTGGATAGTGAGTGTCAGAAGAAAGCTGACAGACCATAAGAAGAGCAGAAGGAGAAGAGATAGAGAGAACAGGGAACCGGTAACTAGTTGTAGAGACAGACAACCAGTAGAGTCTGAACTGATGTATTCACAGTAGTAGATGAATGTAAGCAGATAGAGAAAGTGAGAAGAAGAAAGGAGAAGATAGAAAACCGGCTGAGAATACAATAGAGGAAGAGTGACAAAAGGAAGAGGAGGATTCAACCAGTAAGGCAGAGGAGAAGTGAAACCAACAGGGTGAAGTGTATGTAGTGGTTACAAGATTCACTTGTAATCAGAGTATTACTTTTGTATTTGATAATGTTTATTGTAGATCATTGAGTTGGAGCTCGGTGTAGGGGTTGGTGATCGTTGATTTGGTGACCTAAATGTTTTAACCAATGTTTCATTGTGAGGCTGGATTGGAGCAGTAGACTCCAACAAAATTTCTCACCAAGGTTTTTCCCATCTTGGGTTTTCCTCGTATATACCGGTGTTATGTGATGTGCCTTTGTGTGGCTGCATTGAGTTGTCTTATTTTATCTTACCGATAGGTTATCTTGGCATTAGGATTGATAACTGGTAATCACTCTTAGTATTAAGAGGTTAGGAAATTGGAAATCACTGATTCACCCCCCCCCCCCAAGTGGCATCTTGTGTTTAATAGAAAGAGAAGTCCCAATTTATAGAAAACTGGAGACTCAATGAATGGATGAGATTGAAAATATTTTTGGCTAGATAGATGGACTTGGTTAAGCGCACGAAATAGATACCATTCAAGGAAGGATGAAGGAGATGAGGAAAAAGTGGAGAAACAACAAAAAGAAGCTTTTCTGAGGATGCATACCTCATTTTCAAATTAAAACTAAGATTAATGAGATATTTCCAAAAAGAAGGATTTTTGAAAAGCAAAGAGAATATTAGGGAAAATCTAATAAATATCTAAGATATTGTTGCCATTTTCAAAAATTAGGAGGATAAATAGAACAAATAATTAAATAAATAAAGATATTTATTCAATTATGATATAATTAGCTAATTGAATAAAAATAAATTATTCAATTATGGGAGGTAGAAATTGAACATTTAATTGAATAATTAAGATTATTTAATTTAAGTGTTAAATTTGAAATTATTTAAATAATATAAATTATTTAATTAGTATTAAAAGGAGATGGTCAATTGATGAAAGATTAAAAGAAGAATAATTAATAAAAAGGGGTTTAATTAATTAAAGAATTAATTAAACCTAAAAGGGGGAATTATTCAAACCAATGTCCAAAAACCTTGATTAGGTCAAATTAAGTCAATTTTGGTTAAAATGGGTGAAATTGGAAAGGATTGGGAAGGTTCAAACATAAAATGTAAAGAATTGAGCAAAAACGGGAAAATTAGGTCAAACCGAGTAAAACCAAGTAAGAATAGGTAAACCGAGTCAAAGTGGGTCAACGGATTGGAAAAGGGATGAATGAAATGCCATGGGGCAAGAGAAGAGGTTAAAATGAAACCATAAAATAAGTAGGGAAAAAAATGAAGCCAACAGGACAAGAATTGGAAAGTGGGAGGCGACATGACCAAAAAAGGCAAAAAAACCCTAATCAAGATAGGGGTTTAGGTCAAAAACTGACATCACCGAATTGAGAGGGAATGAACCTACACCAAGAGGATTGATCTTAGTAGAAAATAAAATACCAAACTTGAAATGGGAAGAAAATGAAACGATCTAGACAAAAAATGGAAAGGGTGAAGCGAGAGAATCAAAATGGGAGCAAAATGACCCAACTGGGATAATAATTATGTAAACCAAAGTCGTAGAAATGAAAAGAGAATGATTTGATGCAAAGCGGATGAATTTGAGGATAAAATTAAATCCCATACTTGAAATGAGAAGAAAAATAATTTATCTAGATAGAAAAAGGAAAAGGCGAAGCAACAAAATTAGAACGAGAGCAAAATGACCTAATCAAGACAAAATTAAGTAGATCGGCGTCGCAAAAATGAAAAGGGAACAATTTGTTGCAAAGGGGATGATTTCAAGGATAAAATGAAATCCTAGACTTGAAATGGGAAGAAAATGAAACAATCTGGACAGAAAATGGAGAAGGCAAAACGCGACAGGATCGTGCAAATAATGAAGATTATGTGCGTGATTAGGTTAAAAATGAAGAACGCAGGTGATACCAATTTTTAGTGTCTACATTTTCCCCCTCTTTGAGACAATGCAATTTAGAATGTTATTTAAAAGAAGATATGAATGAAAAGTCACATTAAAAATGCCTAAGACATGATAGGGTATAAGGGTACCCCCTCTATAAATTGACCGAAAAATCTCCAAAAAAAATTAATTTGTTGACAATGACACCAAGATTCCAAAATCATGAATGGAAGTGAAATGAAAGTTAAGACGAAAAATATAAAATCTTGAGAAGGTGAAAATGATCATGACCAATGCAAAAGGGAGGGCATACACGTCCGTCTAAGAAGGCAAGATGGGTATAAAAGGGGGTGGGAGGTTTAAGAGAGCTCATTTTCACTCTCTTTTTTGGAAGAATTGGAGCTCTAGAAGGAAGGGGAAGTTATAAGGATGGTGTGAATTTCAAGGTAGAATTATCCTGGTGAGCATGTGGGGACCTATCAGTGACCAGTGGGTGTAGGACCAACAGTATGTACCCAAAATCCTACTTGTCAATTTGAGTTTTGAGCATTCTTTTCTAGGCGTAATTTCCTTTATTTTGATACATGTCGGGTGGTTCTGGGCTAGAACCTACACAGTTGGATGAGCTTACTACATAGTTTGTAAGACATGTGAGCTTGGTTGATATTCTTACATAATTGGGGAATGAAGTTGCATAGCTGGTCAAGAAAACTATGCAGTTGGTTAAGTAAACTACGTATTTTGTCAAAGGGACTACGCAATTGGTTAGATCAATAGGCAATTCGAGGTTGTCCTAGGGTTAGGGTTTGATTGGTGATAGACTAGGTTGACCTAGGGTTTTACTTGATGGATTGAGATTGAAAAATCAGGTACCCAATTAGGGGACCAACTTAGGGTTAAAACAATTAGGATTTGAATAGGGAAATCATGATGGAAGGGGTTAGGTTAACAAGATGCTTGCCCCATTGTATTGTAGGTGGATCTTTCAACCTTACAGACTTGTGAGAGTCAGCCTCCCTGTCTAGCACTGCATCATTAGTTACAAATACATGAGAAAGATTGTTTGTTACATTTGGGATTATATCACATCACATTCATGTCAGAGATAAGGGCCAATAGGGCATTGATTACTGCATTGACAAAGCAGTGGCACTTAGAGACAAATTCATTTCATCTGTAGATGGGAGAGGTGATAGTTATGTTGCAGGACATCTTGAGGATACTTAGGCTTCCTATTCATGGGGAGCTAGTCATGTATGAGCCTTCCAATTGAAGAGGGACATTGAGCCAGATGTTTCAATTGGATGAGGAAGAACTATGCATCATTGATTATGAGATTGGATGGGAGACTATGGCAACACAACACTTGAGATTGGTGATTGTCATTAGTGTAGTTATAGGAGGATTGGTAGCGACAGATAGGAGAGGTCATAGATTCCCTATCGGATGGGGACAAGTGTTAGAGAAAACGGTTATGAAGGGTATGGCATTTACGTGGGGACCATGCATGTTAGGAATGTTATACTTTCACTTGCACTAGGTGGGATACATATGGACTTTGGCTATTAGTAGTGGACTGACTCTGTTACATGTGTGGGCTTTCGAGCACATAGCAGTGTGCATAATTTATTTCCAACAAGTAGGTATGACTATGTTTGCCATATAGCTACCAAAGAGTATTTAGAGGTAGTTTGGGGAGCAACACATTATGCACGATCTAGGTGAGAGGTTGGAGACTATGGACCAGTTATCATACCGCATGTAGCTTTCATAGAGTTCAAGTAGTTGTAGTCTAGACAGTCGATTGTGGGACCAGATATTATAGACATGGGGATGACAAAAGATTACAATAGATGATTCACAGAGCATGGGCTAATGCCTTTCAATGGATTTGGATGTTCCATTTATGAGAACATCATTACAATAGAGATGGAGGAGGAGATAAGAGGAGGTAGAGAGAGGAGACTGAGGGGGATGAGGATGAGTTGACAGACAAGGCTAAGGAGATAGAGTCAGATGAGGAGGATAGGGATAATGAGTCAGAGGAGGAGGAGGATAGAAGGATTGAGTCAAATGATGAGGATGGGACCAAGGAACAAGTTGTTGTGTCGATGGATGAGCCTATGCAGGATATAGCAGTAGGTGATGAGGTTGAGTGTATTCTAGATGATGGAGCAGTTAGAGGAGGGGTGAGATATCATAGAGAGAACATCTCAATATTAGAGAGATAAAAAGCAACTCTTTGAGTTGAAAAGACAACTTGGGATGTCAAGAGAGCATCGTTGATCACAGACATGGATAAGTTGATAGTGGAGAGGGACTAGTGGAGTGCAAAGAGAGCTATACTATTGGCAGAGAGGGATACTCTGATAGCCTCTAAAGACACAACATAAGATTGAGCAGCATGGGAGGTAGAGCAAGCATTGTTGATCGCCGATAGGAATAGACTCATAACAAAGAGATCTATATTGATAGCTTATTGACACACAATAGTGGCTAGAGCATAGAGACAATGAGATAGTTCAGGAGTTTATCTAGAGTGTCACAGATATGGGCATGTGTGAGGCTATATGAAAGATAAGAGAGATAGGGAAGGATACCAGATACTGGAAAGATTTGTACATATGAGATCATGGTGCCAGCAAAGTAGAGAGTACCATCATATCAAGATCGAAGTAGGTCACGTAACTAGACATGCTCACGAAGGACACAGAGCAGTACAAGGGTAATAGGACTATTGAGGATACTAGGATAGACAAGACCAACAATAGGAGGAGCTTCATCCTCATCAAAAGATAGAGGTTAGGAGGATCAAGGGATGACCCATTGATATATGCAGTTATATAAATATGTGTCAAAACGTTTTGAGATTGTAGTGAGCCTACAAGCTCCATTTTGACACAAAAGACTCAAACTATGTACTGTGACACCTTTATGATATATATGTGATGTAAATTCTATATGTGATGTTATTTTATGTGTATGGATATGCATGACATTGTTGGTTTTTTATGAACAAAATATGTATGCATTGTTATAATATTATGAATGATGTTATGCGATGTTACCAACTTATGTATATAGGATGAGATGATATATAAATTATTATGATATGCATGTGGACTAATGTTTTATGAATGTAGGATGCTTACCACATTGAGTATTAAAGTACAAGATGATGAAGATGAAAAGGACTAACCAAACGAGGGCTAACAAAAGAGGACAAATGTTAAATGGAGAAAAGAGAAGTTAGAATAAGAAAAAAAGTTACTGTTGGCATTATTGGCATTAAATTGTCATTGTTGTCAACTGGTTTGGCATGGTCACTGATGAGTAAGAAGTGGTGATCGGTATAGGAGAAGTAATACATGATGATGTCATGTGAGTAAGCAGATAGAAGGTAGGTTACCGGTACACAAGAAATGCATCATCTACTGGTAAAGCAGGCTCACCGGTAAGGCAAGCAAGCAAGCAAAAGAATAACTGAAGGATGTAAACTGGCATACTCAGAGAAGATTAATGCTTTTGTGAAATGGACTGAGTAGTAGGACCAACATGTTTGATGGAAGGCCAAGTTGATCCACCAATAGAGAAGAGGTATGCAAGTATGATGGCTCATCGGTGGAGTTAGGTTATACTGGTAAGGTGAGTTGAACTGGTAGTCAATGTTGCTCAACAAAGAATGTCAAACCGACATGGAAAACCAAGCAGAGATGATTGTCGATAAAGAAGACAGCTGGAAGCCAGGTGGTGATCATGCACAGGTCAGTGAAGTGTGCATCGACATAATAGTCAGCAAGTAGGTCAACTTTTATGAAGAACCTGCAAGTCATGGAGGATGCCAGAAGATTGTGGCTCGAGGAAGACAAGATGGTAAGTGATTGAACTTATCTTGAAAGAAGATATGATCTTAGTACTCATTCGCTAAAGGAAACAATCAAGCCATTAATGGCATCTGACATAGAAAAGTAGAAAAGCATGGTGCAAACCTCTAGATTTAGAAAACGCACATTGGAATGCGAGGCGTTGGTGGTGCTGATTGATGACTGATGAATACTAAGAGGGGGGGGTGAATTAGTATGCTAAAAATATTTGTCCTTAGACACTTAAACAGTCTGAAGACAAACCAGTAAAACAATCTAACAGACAGACCGGTTATCACACATGCAAACCAAAATGCAAATAAAGCATTCAACACAAAAGCAATACAACCATAACACAAGATATTTGATGTGGAAACCCAAATAAAAAAAACCATGGTGAGATGGAACTCACAAGTCACTATCTACAGAATAGAAACTAGACTAGTTAAGGTTAGACTGGTTAAGGTCTTACAATGTTCTTCACTAGAACAGATCCTGTTAGGAATCTCAATCTCCGTTAGGAGATGAGTCCGATTAAAGACTACCTTGTTAGAGGATTTTAGATTCACAGAAGTGAACCACCTTGTTAGAGGATTTTTTAAGAGGCTTTTGGGCCTACCCGGTTAAGGGCTATAGGCTTGTCAAGGATGTGAGTAATCAACAAGTGTTTGATCTATCTAATAGCACAAACTGCTTGGTTAGATCCAGTATAGCTCACTGCTAATGCATTTCAGCATTACTTCATTCTTCTCTATCTCTCTCAGTTACAACTTGATCTTCTTAGATAAGATCGCTCTTACAACAACTCAATAACCACCTTAAACCCTAGTCACAACATAAACCCTTTCAACAACCTAAAGCCCTAGACATGATGTCCTTTTAAAGGAATCTGATTTCATGTCGGTCCAATGGGATTACATTACAATTTCCTAGGTTCAATGAATCTAGACATACTCAGTAACACGACACAAAAAGCACCGTCAGTGTGTCAGCACCATCAATCAATCAGTGGATTGGTAACTCATCACAAAATGGTAGTTGGTAACTCATCACAGAGTATTATTGGTTCATACAAAATACTAGTTGTCGGTTTGACAAAAATGAAGACTGGTAAGAATGTGTTATGCCGTTTTTCTCCCTCGTACCACTTGAGATCTACGAGCCGCTTGGGGTTGACATGCTGCTTCAAATCAGGAAACACATTTTGCAAAATCACCAATAGTCTAAAGACTAGAATACAACATACCGGTTGAAACAAATACCGGTTGAGCTCTAGCTCATACATATAAAGGGGATCTCAATACAAGTGTGTGTCCATCAATGACAATCACAATATAAACATCAAAAATGCCAACAATGACCTGTAGATCATCTCTCTAGAAAAGAAGATTAGATCAAATCCAATATGGATCGAGTTGGTGAAGGTGAAACCTAATACGACATTGTTTGAATGCTACTTTGGTGGGAACCCTAGAGGATAAATATATGAGCTTGAGACTAAATTTAGTTGATGCTTGATGCAAAGAGTGAGAGAGAAGAGATCCTGAGAAAGGAGAAAGATCATCTTCCTTAGAGTTTATTCTAATAAAGTTGCAGAGTGAGTTAGTAGATGAACTGGTGAGAGGGTCTAACCAGTAGAGATGGAGTAGTCGGTAAACTATTGTAGGTCTAACAGTTAAGCTAACCAGTGAGGTGTGATTGGTCAAGAAGGCATCTGAGAGTGATATAGTGTAGTGTGAGGCTGAGGGAGATAGAAGAGAGGCTAGGAGTAACTGGTGAGTGATTAGAGAGAGTAATATGATAACCAGTAGTGTGAGAACAAGTAAAGAAGAGAAGGTTGTTAATTGATAGAAATCTATTGATCAGGTGTTGCAGAACTCATTTGCAACCAAGTGCTATAATTGTATCTAAATTGTATTTCATTATACAACACTGAGTTGGAGCTTGGTGCAAGGGTTGGTGCTCCTTGGGTTGGTGCTCTAAATCAGTAGGGGCTGGTTCTCCTTGGGTTGGTGCCCTAAATCATTATAATCCATTGTTTCACTTGTGAGGTTGGATTGGAGCAGTAGAGTCCAACAACATTTCTCACCAAGGTTTTTCCCATATTGGGTTTTCCTCATACATTTGGTGTTGTGGGTTGCATTTGTGTGTTTGCCTCTTTTGATATCCACATTTGTCTTACTGGTTTGATTGTTTAGTGCTTAGGGTGATAACTGGTATTCTAATGTTGTTTTAAAAGGAAACAAATTTAGGAACCACCGATTCACCCCCCTCTCATTGGTACATTGTGTTCAACAATTGGTATCAAAGCCTAGGTTCCTGGTTGATTAAAGCTTGGGTAGATTTTGGTCCTAGAATACAATGGCAAGAAATGAGTTTTCCTCCTTAAAAGCCCCCATGTTTGATTGATCTAACTATGCCTCTTGGAGAAGGAGAATGGAGACCTACATTTCCTCCCTTGGTTTTGATTTGTGGATGTCTGTCAAGAATCAATATACTATCCCTAGTGTTCCTCCCACTAATCTGGATGCCAAGAAGGAGTATGAGAATAATGCAAAGGATAAACATGATATCTTAAGAGGGTTGTCTGATAATGAGTTTGTCAAGGTCATGCACTATGCATCCACCAAGGAGACTTGGGATAAAATGCATAGGTTATTTGAAGGAGATGCAAAAGTCAAAGAGGCCAAGCTGCAAGCACTAAGGGGTCAACTTGAAGGCATCAATATTAAGGATGAATAAAATATTGTAGACTGCCTTCATAGAATAGATGAAACTGTGAACACCATCGAAGGACTTGGATAAGAAATTGCAGATGGATTCTTGTCATGAAGGTACTTATATCTCTCACACCTAAGTATGATACTAAGGTTTCAACCATAGAGGAAGCCAAGGATCTGAATATCTTCACAATGGATGAGCTATTTGGCTCACTAAAAACCTATAAAATAAGAAAAACTAGTGATGCATCTTCAAGGAAAGAGGCAGCATTCAACTCCACCAAGAAGGGCAAGGAAGAGGTTGCTCATAAAGGATCCAGTAAAGACTCAGATGTAGAGGTAGAAAACTTTGTCAGAAAGCTCAAGAGAGGATTTGACAAGTATAAAGGAAAGTTACCACTCAAATGTTTCAACTGTGGTATAGTTGGACACTTTATTGGAAAATGTCCTTATAATGAAACCGGTGGAGATGAGTCAAGAAGTTTAAGAAGTTCTGTTGGTAAAGACAAAGAAAGAAATGTCTACCGACAAGGAAGAAGAGGCTACCAAAAGCAAAACAACCTATACACTATTGAGGATGATGCCACAAACAAAGAAAGTGCATCAAAAGATGACTACCTTGAGAATGACAGAGAAGTTAATCTCTTTATGGCACTTGATGAACCAGTTGGTGAAGATGAGGAAGAAGAAGACATTGAGTCTGAAGTGGATCTAGAAAGTGAGCTCATAAGTGCTCTTGAGGAGCTGAGTAAAACAAGAGAACTCAAGAAGTTCAAGCTTGATGTAGTAGATGAACAAGGACTCTTGAAGCAATCCCTGGATGAGTCCAATCAAGTTATATCTAACTTGAAACTCTAGTTGGAAGAAGACAAGAGGATATGTGAAGTTACATCCTCTTATCTAATGAAGAAGGAGCATCAACATCTGGAAGCAGAAATAGTGAAGCTCAGAAAGGAGGTTGAAAAAAATAAGAAGAAATGAAAGTGAGAAGCAAATTCGAAGGCAACACTGAATCCTTGGACTAGATGTTGAGCAAACAAAAGTCATCTAAAGATATTGGTGGCTTAGGATATGAAAAAGGACAAAGTCCAAACAACAAGGACACATCCGGTAAGGAGATATAGTTCACTTCTTCAAGTGAAGGTGAAGAGAAGAAGACATTCATGGTAAGCAAGGATACCAGTAAGAAGACATATGCAGATGTTGTTAGAAACCACCACACAAACCGTTATACACAATCAATCAACCAGAGGCCACAGTCAATGTACAGACATGCAGATCAAAGGAGAATTGCAAGAGTTGATCATGAAGGATTCACCAGAGTCAGCAGCATGAAAGGAAGACCCCCGGTGATGCATTCGTTTGCAGGACCAAGGTAACCTAACTGGTATGTTCCAAACTTTCATGGTTATTGTTATCAGTTTAACAAATTTTGACATAGGATAGCTAACTGTAGATTAACCAATAAGCCTACTATGAGTTATGAAAGTAGAAATCCATTTAATGCACTGTGGGATATGAATGTTGTCTTTTTTTAGTGCAATGGATTTGTTCATAGGAGTTTTGAATGTAAGAAGAATAAACCGGTGTCCTACAATAGTTTCAAATATTCATCTTTAAATGAAAATGTGAAATGCTATAACTGTCAAGAGTTTGGACATATAGCAAAGTTTTATAAAAATAGGAAAATCAAGCAAAAGAGAACAGATCCTGATCAAGAATCGGTAGCTAAACCAGAGCACAAAATAACAATTGACAAGAAGAAGGAAACCAAACCGGTATGGGTTGAGAAATAAAAGGACAAGGCAAAATCAAGTTTGATAGTGTAGACAACCTTACATGCTGAAAGGAAAAATCTATGGGTGGTAGACAATGGTTGTTCCAACCACATTGATAAAAAAAAATTATCAAGCTTGAAGATTGGAATGGTGGTTCAGTAAGATTTGAAGACAAATCATCCATCAAAATAAAGGGAAAAGGTACTGTAAATATTGATGGAAAACTAAAGGCACATGATGTGTATTATGTGACAAAGGTTACAAATTCACCTTTGATTCTACTAACTGCCAAATAAAGACAGAGAGTACCGGTCAAACTGTAGCCGAAGGAAAGAGGATAGATGGTAATGCATATAACTAGAAAGAATGTTTTGAATCCCAATGTATGTTGGGACAAGTGGATGGAAGTTGGTTGTGATACAAAATATTAGGCCACGTAAATTTTGATAACTTAGTTGTAGTAAGCAAAAAGGGGTATGTAAGAAATATCCCACCCATCATCAAACTGGTAAGCACATTTTGTGATGAATGTGTGAAAGGGAAGTAGACTAAGGTGAGCTTAAAAACAAAAGAACACAACACCTCAAGACCACTTGAAATTGTACACACAGACTTGTGTGGTCCAACTAGGACAAGAGCTCTTGTCGGTGAAAGATATTTTATGCTCTTCATTGATGACTATTCAAGAATGACATGGGTCACTTTCTTACAAGATAAATCACAAGCATTTGACAGATTTGAGATCTTTAGGAAGATAGTGGAGAAGGAAAGTGGGTGCAAGCTGAAATGTCTAATATCAGACTGAGGTAGAGAGTTCACATCAAATAAGTTTGAAGATTACTGTGAAAGACATAGAATTAGAAGGCAATACTCAACCCCTAGGACACCACAAAAAAATGGTGTGGTAGAAAGAAAGAACATGATAGTCAAGGAGATGGCCAGAACCATGTTAAATGAGGCCAGCTTGTCGGACATATATTGGAAGGAAGTAGTTCATACTGCTGCATATATCTTGAACCGAGTTCAACTAAGAACAAACAATCGAATGACACCTTATGAGTTGTGGTATGATCGGAAACCATCAGTCAATCTTTTTAAGGTATTTGCAAGCAAGTGTTTTATCAAGAGAGATATGGATGGTCTAGGTAGTTTTGATTATAGGAGTGATGAAAGAATCCTCTTTAATTACTCATCTAACAACAAGGCCTATAAATGCTACAACAAAAGACTAAGAAGAGTCATTGAGAGTGTTCATGTAATAGTTGATGAGGATATGCACAAAGGAAGACAATCACAGATAAACCAGTATGATGATTCTAGTGATGAAGGTGAGGAAGCTTAGTTAGAATATGAACTGGAAGAAGAATCCAAAAAGGCTCCTAACTAGTATGTGCAAATGAACCACCCAGAAGAGCAGATTTTAGGTAATAAGAGTGATGGTGTGCAGACTAGGAGAAGACTTGCTCAAAATGATGAACAAGTAAACTTCTGCCTCATGACTAAAGTAGAACCTAAAACATTCAATCAGGCCAGCAAAAGTAAAAAATGGATGGATGCCATGGAAGAAGAGTTATAGCAGATTGAGAAGAACAAGACTTGGGAATTAGTCCCTAGACCGGAAGACAAGAACATTATTGGCACCAAATGGGTCTACCGAAATAAGATGAATGAAGAAGGTAAACTTGTTAGGCATAAAGCTAGACTTGTATGCAAGGGTTACTCTCAAGTAGAGGGCATTGATTTTAAAAAAAACATTTGCACCGGTAGCTAGATTAGAAGCAATTAGAATGTTTCTAGCCTTTTCTACCTACAAGGGTTATAAATTATATCAAATGGATGTAAAATATACCTTCCTCAATGGAAATTTGGAAGAAGAAGTGTACATAGAGAAACCAGAAGGGTTTCTTCTACGTGATGATGAAACCTTTGTGTGTCGGTTGAAGAAATCCCTATATGGTTTAAAACAAGCTCCTAGAGAATGGTATTCAAGGCTAGATCAATACCTGAAGGAGCAAGCACTCAAAAAGGGGAGTGTTGATAGCAATTTATACATCAAGAAAGATGGAAACCACATGATCATTGTGGTTGTGTATGTAGATGATACTATTTTTGGAGGCAACAAGGACACGCTTTGAAAAGAATTTGCTGATAAGATGCAATCAGAATCTGAGATGTCAATGCTTGGAGAATTGACATACTTCCTTGGTTTGCAGATATCACAACAAGATAAGGGAATATTTATCTCACAAACCTAGTATGCAAAGGATATATTGAAGAAATTTCAAATGGAGGATTGTAAACCGGTGAATACCCCCATGGTGACCAGAAGAAAATTAAAGAAGAATGATGAATCACCAGTGGTGGATCAGACATTGTATAGATCCATGATAGGCAGCTTATTGTATCTTCCTACTTCTAGACCAGATATAGTGCAGACAGTGTGCATGGTGGCTAGATTTCAAGATGCACCTAAGTAGTCACATATGAATGTCGTAAGCAGAATGTTTAGGTACATACAAGGAACACTCAATTATGGTTTGTGGTACCCTAAATAAGGAAAATTCATCTTGGAAGCATACACTGATGTTGATTAGGTAGGTTGCATTGATGACCGGAAGAGCACAAGTGGTGGTGCATTATTCCTAGCTGACCGGTTGGTCTCATGGCATAGCGAGAAGCAGGATTAAGGCTCCCTATCAACTGCTGAAGAAGAATACATTGTTGTTGCAACATGCTACTCTTAGGTGCTTTGGATGAAGCAAACCCTCAAGGACATACAGGTGGACATTAGTAATCCTATTCCCATCCGGTGTGATAATTCAAGTGCCATCAACATATCAAAGAATCTAGTGATGCATTCCAGGACAAAGCATATAGCCATCACGTATCATTTTCTCAAAGAGAAGGTTGAAGGATAGGAAGTAAAGATGGATTATGTCCCTAGAGGAGAACAAGTGGCAGACATTTTCACCAAACCATTGTTGGCAAGAAATTTTGAGTACTTAAGACACAAGTTGGGAGTTGTGTCACTTGCCTTAAGCACTTAAGTTAGTAAGGAGTTATATGGTTAAGGGGGAGTTCATAGCAGCATCTATAACTCTTGAACCACATGTTGATCATAGGGGAAGTTCAAGGTTGTATGTCTCAGTACCGGCTGTAATCACTAAGAGAAGATTTGACTAAGGGGGAGATAGGTATGAATCAAAGGGGGAGTATACAATACCTTGACCCTTTGTCATTGTGTCAAAGGGGGAGAAATCTACCGATGTGATGTCTTGCAGAAAGTTGACATCAATGCCAAAGGGGGAGATTGTGGGCATTATTGGCATTAAGTTGTCATTGATGTCAACTGGTTTGGCATGGTCACCGGTGAGTAAGAAGTGGTGACCGATATAGGAGAAGTAAGACATGATGATGTCAATCCATATGTGAGTAAGCAGATAGAAGGTAGGTTACTGGTACACAAGAAATACATCACCTACCAGTAAAGTAGGCTCACCGATAGGGAAAGCAAGTAAGAAAAAGAAGAATTCAAGGATGTAAAGTGGTATACTCAAAGAAGATTAATTTTGTTGGTAAATGGACTTAGTAGTAGGACCTACATGTTTTATGGAAGGCCAAGTTGATCCACCGACAGAGAAGAGGTAGGCAGGTATGAAGGCCCACCAGTGGAGTTAGGTTATACTGGTAAGGTGAGTTGAACCAGTAGTCAATGCTGGTCAATGAAGAATGTCAAACCGTCATGGAAAACCAAGCAGAGATGGATGCCAACAAAGAAGACAACTGGAAGTGAGGTGGTGATCATGCAAGGTCGGTGAAGTTTGCATCAACGTAACAGTCAGCAAGCAGGTCGGCTTTTATGAAGAATCTACAAGTCATGGAGGATGCTAGAAGATTGCAGCTTGAGGAAGAAAAGCTTGCAAGTGATTGAACTTATCCTGCAAGAAGATTTGATCTTTGTACCTGTTTGTTGAAGGAAACAATCGATCCGTTAATGGCGTGTGATAGAGAAAAGCATAAAAGCATGGTGTAGACCTCCAGATTTAGAAAACACGCATTGGAATGCAAGGCGTTGGTGGTGCTAATTGATGACATGCAGATTATCTCTCTAGAAAATTAGATCGGATCAAATCCAATACGAATCGAGTTGGTGAAGGAAAAACCTAACATGACATTGTTTGAAAGCTACTTTGGTGGGAAACCTAGAAGATAAATATGTGAGCTCGAGATTAAAATCAGTTGATGCTTGATGTGAAGAGTGAGAGAGAAGAGAGCCTAAGCAAGGAGAAAGATCATCTTCCTTAGAGTTTATTCTAAGAAAGTTGCAGAGTGAGTTATTAGGCGAACTAGTGAGAAGGTCTAACCAGTAGAGACAGAGTAACCGGTAAGCTATTGCAGGTCTAACAGTTAAGCTAACCGGTGAGGTGTGCTTGGTCAAGAAGGCATCCAAGAGTGATATAGTGTAGTGTGAGGCTGAGGGAGATAGAAGAGAGGCTAGGAGTAGTCGGTGAGTGATCAGAGAGAGTAATCTACTAACCGGCAGTGTGAGAACCAGTGAAGAAGAGAAGGTTGTTAACCGGTAAAAATCTATTGATCAGGTGTTGCAGAACTCATTTTCAACTAGGTGTTATAACTATATCTAAATTGTATTACATTATACAACACCGAGTTGGAGCTTGGTGTAGGGGTTGGTGCCCTAAATCATTGTAATCCATTGTTTCACTTGTGAGGCTATATTGGAGTAGTAGACTCCAGCAACATTTCTCACCAAGGTTTTTCCCATATTGGGTTTTCTTCGTACATCTAGTGTTGTGGGTTGCATTGTTTATTTTCCTCTTTTGATATCCACAGTTGTCTTACCAGTTTGATTGTTTAGTGCTTAGGGTGATAACTAGTATTCTAAGGTTATTTTAAAAGGAAAATAATTTAGGAACCACTTATTCACCCCCCCTCTCAGTGGTACATTGTCTTCAAGAATTAGATAGAAAAAAGGTTTGTAGCAATGAAGCCTTGCTTTCATAAATGCACCATTAGCAACAGAGAGCTTTATTTAATATGGAAAATAGATACATTGCATCGTGGTATATGAGGTCAGAGCGATAATGCAATCCTTTTGCAAAGAAATAGACATATTGCAGACAAGGAATCTTCCATTAGTTCTAAAGTGTTGGGTGTGTGTGTCAAGGGTCAAGGTATGTGTGATAGTCACAAATTGAACATACCAATAGAGACACCCAAGACATACCTATTTCGGAATATAGTGAAAACATCCCACAAACAGAAGACAAAACAAGAAGATCATGCACCATCCCGACCACTCTAATCACTTGTGGATATCCTTGAGAGACATAGGAATATGATTAATGATAAATCAAAGAAGGATAAGACTCACTAGACCAAGCGAGCCAACAACCATTCTGATCTTGTTGTCAAAGTTTTGATTTTTGTGTTTGATAGGATGATCATGATGTCTAGTTTCAAGAATGAAATACCTCATATAAGACGGACATTGTCTGGTTTCGAGTATACTGCATCCTATATAGGATAAATGATAGTTGGATAGGGCTAGTTGATAGGTTGATTGATATGACAAGTTGATCTATTTGATTATTGAGCTGATTGATAGTTTGTCTATTGATACGTGATTTGATAAGCGCGGTGTTTTTTGGGTTTTATCTATTGCAAAGGACAAGTTTATTGATGGCTTGAAAAATGATTGTTTTTAGATTTTTGGTTGATTTAAATTTTTTTAGGGTTTTTGTGGTTATTTGATGTTTTTAGAAAGTTTCTTCAGGATCATTTTATGAATGTGTTTGGATTGAATATGTTTTTTAGGACGTTTTACTAGTTTTAGGGATTTTTTCAGGACATTTTATAATTTTTAGGGATTTTGTCAAGACATTATAGCTATGTACATTTGTCATTCTTTGATCTTACAGCGAGAAGGACTCCATCTATTGATCATGATAAAAGAGATGCCCCCAATCTATGTAACTATATACAATGGCCAAAATGAGCATATACACAAGACTAGTTTGCGCTCAGTTAAGACAATGAACATCTACCAATTTCGAGCCAGAAAGGGATAAAGGGGTTTATGGAAAGATGAACCGAAATTTTATCATGGATATGAATAGGATTCAAAGAGAGTGATGATAGATGATGGAGAAATGACTTGCTACACATGGCACCTATTTATCAAGGTTTCACCATAGTACTTACCCAAAGTGTCTATTTGCCAGGTTTTCACTAGTGGGTGAATGATTTTTCTTTTCTTTCTTTTCTTTTTTCAGTATCCTATTCAATTTTTTGTTCTTGTTTCAGGATCATATTCAATTTTTTGTTCTTTTTTCAAGATCATATTCATTTTTTGTTCTTTTTTTAGGATCACATTCAATTTTTTTTGTTATTTTTTGAGGATCATATATCCTCAAGTATAATACTTGTGGAGGTACATGTTATTTACAGGTTCAAATAGTGGTTCTCCCTCTAATGTTGCTAGTTGATAAGCCTCATATACATGCGTTGTAGTGACCACATAGGGACCTAGCCAATTAGGCTCAAATTTGTTTGGCTTTTCTATTTCTTACTGATTTTTAGGATTCATTTTGAGGACCAAGTCTCTGACTTCAAATTGCCTACCTTTCACTTTCTTCTTATAGTTCCTACGGGGACAATTTTGATATGCTGGTAGATGAACTAGAGTAGTTTGACGTCGCTCATCCAATGTTTCTAGGTCATGCAATTTGGATACCATGTATTCTTCATCATCAATGATATTGTGCAGGGTGACTCTCAATAGAGGGATCTTGATGTTAGTAGGAACCATAGATTTAGTACCATAAACTAGGGAATAGGGTGTACTGCCTGTAGGTGTGTGGATACTACTTCAGTATGCCCATAAGGTGGGAATAAGTTATACATTCCAATCTTAGCCAACATTATTGATAGTCTTCTAGGGATTTTTATGATGGTTTTGTAAGATGCCTCAACTTCACCATTACTCTATGGATAGTAAGGAGAGGAAAAGCAGTGTTGAATGTGAAACTTTCCATAGAGTTCCCTAACATCTTGGTTTTTTAAGGGGTGGCCATTATCATTAACAATGGCCAAAGGGACTCCATAGCGGCACATGATATAATTTAAGATAAACTTGGAAATCTATGTGTTGGTAATGTAGATCATAGTGATAGCATTAATCCATTTAGTGGAGTACTTTATGGCAGTGATATTAAATTTATGACCATTGATGGAGGTAGGGTGAATATTTCCTATGAGGTTGAGTCCTCACTGAGGAAAATGTGAAGGAAATATGATAGGCCAAAGTTCTTTTTCTAGTACATGAATTAGGTCTCTGTGAATCTAACATTTCCAACACTTCTTTGCAAAAGTGTGATCTTCTTGTTCCATGGTAGGCCAATAGTATATTGGTCTTGTCGGCTTCTTAGCAAGACTTAAACCATTGAAGTGGCCTCCATAAATACCCTTGTGAACCTCTTGTAAATCAATTTGAGCTTAGTCAGGATCAACACACTTGAGGAGTATTTGGTCAAAAGAACAATGGTAGAGGGTGTCACCAATGAAAAAATATCTAGTGGTTTGATGGATAAAGGAGCGATGTTGGTTTTTGGATAGGTTAAGAGGTAACGTTTGGGACTTTAGGTAGTTTTAGATGTATTGGTACCAAAGATTATTGGGACCAACAATTTCACACATGAATTCAAACTGGGGAATCTCAAATGTTGGGATCAAGAGTTGTTCAACCAAGAACTCACATTTAGTAACATTTTGTGGGATATCAAGCATGGAAGCAATAGTAACCATAACATCTGCTTGTTTGTTTTGTAGTCATGTTATCTGATTGAAGTTAATTGTAACAAAACTTGTCTTATAAAAACAACCAACTTCTTGTAAGGAATTATTTTCTCATCTTTTGTCTCATATTCATGATTTGCTTGTTGGATGACCAGATGAGAATCACCATATACTTCAAGATGTTTAATATCCCATTGTATTGCAATTCTTAATCTCAAGACTAGGGGTTCATACTCTGCAATGTTGTTTCTACACTGAAAAGTGATTCTATATGATTTAGGGATTACATTCCCTATGGAGTTAGAATCAAGATTCCTTCCATCAAGCCATGTTGAGTGTGTAAGCCATCAAAATAAAGTTTCTATTTAGGAGTAGTTGTGACCTTGAATATGGATTTATTTGGGAAATCAAAGAATTAATGATAATCTTGGATAGGATATTCAACCAATTGATCTACTATTACTTGTCCTTTTATAGCCTTATGGTCTACATACGATATATCAAATTCACTCAACATCATAACCCATTTAGCAAGGCGGCTAGTTAATGTTGCCCTATTCAGTAGATGTTTCAATGGATCTATCTTTGCGATGAGAAAAGTCTTGTGACCCAACATGTAATTTCTTAGCTTCTGGGTAGTGAAGACAACTACTAGACATGCATGTTCAACCGTGGTATAGTTCAATTCATATCTGACTAGAGTTTGGTTGATATAGTATGCAACTCTCTCCTTCCCTTTTTCATTGTGTTGCACTAGGAAAGATCCTAATACTGTTGTGGTTGTTGATATGTACAAAAATAAAGGTTTGCTTTCAACTGGAGGCATCAAGATAGGTGGAGATAGAAAATAATATTTTAGTTGCTGGAAAGATTTTTGATAATGTTCATTCTATTTGAATAATTAGGCAAATGTTGGAAGGGATGACATTCTATCGACCAATTGTGCTATGAACCTTTTAATAGATAGTAGTTTTCCTTGTAGACTTCTCAATTGTTTCATATTTAATGGGGGAGGCATATCCATGATAGCCTTCACTTTTATTGGATCTACTTCAATGCAACAATGAGAGACAATGTATCGTAGGGGTTTTCCTAAAGTAAACCCAAAAACACATTTCTTAGGGTTTAGACTAAGCTTATACTATTCCATTCTATCAAATATCAAAGTCAAGATGCCAAGATGATTGTCTCAAGTGAGTGATTTACAAAGTAGGTCATCTACATAATCTTCCATCAATGTATGCATGAAATCATGAAATATGGTTGTCATATCTCTTTGATAAGTTGCTTCAGCATTTTTTAGGCCAAAGCAAATTACATTTCAACTATAGGTTCCCCAAGCACATGTAAAAGGTTTTTTAGGTTGATCTTTGGGATCTATTCTTATCTGATTGTATCCAGAAAATCCATCCATTAGGGACATCATATTATATCCATTTGTTAAGTCCACAATTATATCGATGTTGGGCAAAGGGAAGTCATCTTTTGGACATGCTTTGTTCATGTCTTTGAAATCAGTACAAATTCTGATGCCCCCAGTAGGCTCACTGGAACCAAGTTAGGTATCTATTTTGCATAATCAATGGGTTTGATGAAACCAACATCTAATAACTTCTTAAGATCAACTTTTACAAGTAATGCAATTTATGTGTGCATTTTTCTTAATTTTTGTTTGACTGGTTTAGCATCTAGTTGTAATGGCAAATGATGGAGTACCAGTTCTATATTTAGCCCTGACATATCAAAATAGGACCATGCAAAGTGAATAACATTGGGATTATATGATGTTCCCAAGTTGATTTCTTCTATCATCTCTACCAAGGGAGGATATTTTACATGTTCTACTAGGGTTTTGACCATTCTTCCATCCTTGGGAACCTCGAAAAGGTTTTCACCCTTGGATACGCCATTTATATTTACTTCTTTTTTTTATTAAGGAAAACTAGGTTTTAAGGGACTCGAAACCCACATACATATCAAAAAGAAAAGCATTAGAGAAACAAGAGAGGACAAAACAAAGAGAGAAAGGCTGCAAAAGAACAACACAAAAGACAACAGCTAGAGAAAAGAACACCAAAAGACTAGCAAGAAACTAGCACACCTAAAACATAACTAGAGAATTTAGGTGAAAATATTTATGGTCTCCTTAGCATCCCTGATAAGCATCATCATCGCATTTACTGCCTGTTTAAGGTCTTTACTTTCCTGCACCTATTGATTACCTTTGGTCTTCAGCCCCAACTCTTTAGCATTTTGCCTAGTTCTACATCTAGAAGAATGTTGGAAAGAGCTAGAACCCGACTCACCATCAACAATCATAGTGTCTTTATTCTTCTTATCCTTCTGCAGGCATGCAACTAGCACATTCATATTTTGGAAGACACCTTCAGCACAACCAAGCTATGCTCCATGAATTTCCTCAAAGCACTCTCAATTTTTTGAATTGTGTTGTTTATCAGTTCATTATCAGACTCACCCTTTTCTTTGAGAGTCCTCACCACATCCTCCAGGTGCCTCAAATCTCCCTTTATGATCTCACCTTCTGACCAGTCCAGAATTTCTTTTTCATCCTCTTCTTCACTATTATCCTCAGAATTTTCCTCTTTTCCTTTATAATTAATATCCTTAACCACATTATCAATTTTGAGCTCCAGCTCTCTTTGTTTTTCCTAAATGTTGGTAATATTATCAACCACCCACTTCTGGAAATTAACATTTCTAGAGAGCTATTTCTAGCAGCATTTGGAATAGTATCTGCATCCTACATGTCCTAGGCAAAATCCTCAGACCTAGGGTTGCCCTCCTCCATATTATTCTGAACCTCATCCTTGTTATCCATATCATAGGGACTCTCCTTCTCCTCTGACTCATCAAAATCCTCTTTACCCTTCTCATTATCCTTGTCTCCTTCCTCACCCTCCACCTCCTTCTCCTGCTCATGCTTTGCCTCCTTTTCTACCTCCTCCTACTCATGCTTCGCCTCCTTTTCCACCTCCTTCTCCTGCTCCTACTCGGGATCAATTGTCTCTTCAACGTCTTCTTCATCTTTCTTACTAACCCTCAATTTATTTTTAGGGGGAGGATTGGTAGAATCCTCATCAGACTCAAAACTATCACAATCCTCAGAGATATGGGAATTCTCCACAAAGGGATCATCCTTATTAGCCTTAAATTTATCCTTAAAATACTCATAAATTAACAGAATAAGACCTTGGTGGGAAATGGGGTAGGAATTGGGTTTCTTAGCATGGTTAGCCAAACTGTCATTAAGGGAGGAGGCCAGATAGAAGGGCAGAGATATCTTAGAGCCATGGCGAAAGTGATTAAGGATAACAAAGTGATAATTATAGACTTTCGAAAACCTACCATCAACAATAAGATACTCCATTAACACTTTCAACATTTTTTGCCAAAAGGTGTTTACTTGGTTAGAGAGATAATAGGAAATATTATCCTTTTTGGCAAGGCGAGCCCTTTCTTCTTCATTCTTGGAGAAATTTTTTATGGCTTCCACCGAGAACTTATGATCTCTATAAAACTTGATGTCATCCTTCTGCAAACCAGTCACCTCAACCACCAAATCTTCATCCACTCTCCAAGTCTGACCAAACAGAGTAACTTTGTTATTTTTCCAACCCTTGGCAAAACTACAGGATACAGACTTCTTGCTCCCATGCAGTTTCTCCATATAATCAGTGAAGCCATTTTTATGTAGCCTTCTCCAAATGTCTAAAGGTGCCTTTCGATTTTCACCAAGAGATTCATTATTATTTTTAGACTACAAGGAGTTTATTCCCCAAATTGTTCAAATATATCTTCATGAGACTCAAGACATGTTGTTATGGCATCATCATTCTCAAAATGGTTTAAATTTGGTGGTCCTTGTGATGGTAAAAGTCGTTGATGTCACAACTTGCATTATTTCAATTCTTATGCCATCGACTTGGGGTGTGTCTAAAAGTTGTCTGCGATAAGGATAGAACCATTTTTGGGGGGTTGTGCACTGTTGAACAGTGATTGAGGTCGGATCATGCTCTGTTAGGAGCTGGTTAGAAGCTATCAAGAGCTCTCAGTTTTGACTGTCAATATAAAATATAAATGTCTAACAACTTATCTCTAAGAAGATTTCGAGTTTGACACCAAAAATGTAACAAAATCGAATTAAGTTGGAATCATGGAATTTCCTAGAAAGCTTGAAATTAATTTTAAAAATAGGAATTTGAATCTAGATTAAGTGCTGAAATTAGATATAATTACGCTTGCGGAATCTAAAATCTAATTACACTTGCAGAATCTGAAATCTAATTACGCTTGCATAAATCAAACATAACACCTAAATCCATGATCTAACTTAACAACAATTTTGCTTCCATTTTTCACCATCAAACTAACCATCTTATTAACCATGCTATTACCAATCTAATCTATAGAAATTGTACTATTTAAACAACAATGTAAAACTAAGGATTACTTCTCCTAACAGTAACATTCAACTTCAAGTCTAATGTGATTACTGGAAAGAAATTATCAACAGTTAAAACTTAACATCTCAATGAAAAGAAACTTCAACAAATTAATCTCAATCTCACACTTTTAAAGAAACTGAAATCACAACAAAGATCACCTCCCTTAAGTCAAGCGGGCCCTACTCTTCCTCTAGTGGGATCTTGAACCACAAGTGTTGAGATCAACTTTCTACTTTCATTGATAAATACTTCCAAGAGGAAGTAAAACAAGTTCTGAGTATTACAAAGAAGACTCAACTCAACTGAAACTAAATGTTGACTAAATCCTTATTTCTAAATTTCTTCCAATCTGAGAACAATGGGATATATAAATATCCTTATTCAGATTTCAAACTAAGGTTACTCGCCTAAAGCGATAGTAACAATAAAAAAAAACAAAAAAAAACTGAAGGAAATAAATCAACTCCGGGATGAAGTTGAGTTCTGAAAGACGCCGATGACGCATGAATAGAAAGAGAGATCAAGGAAGATCTTTCATTTTGAAATAACTGGAGGTTATCATCTTCTATGCAACATATGTCATGAACCTTGTCGATTTCTACTTGTTTACTCAAAAATATATTTAAAAACACATATATGAAGATAAAACAGAACTGGAAGATATAATTCTTATTACCATCATATTCTCATCATTTAAACAAGCAAAAACATAAACATTACATCATAAAATTTAATTCTACTATTACTTATAATTAGCAGAGTATCATAGTAAAAAGTAAATAACCATGTGTACAAATAAGGTATGTCGCTAGGAATATTAGTCTAAAGATTGATAAAAGCATAAAAAATAACTATAAATAAAAGTGTAATGTTACTTCCTCATCATTTCCCCCCTTCCTGCTTTCAACCATGTCCTCATGGTTGGTCTAGGACATTCATGTTTTGCCATTCCACTCAAGCTCCTAAATCAAGCTTGTTGAAATTTTACTCATAATATCTCCAGGAAGGAACATATCCATTAAATAATTCCACTCTTTCTCTCCATTCTTCTTTAACATCCCTATCAATCTGCTTGGGTGCATTCACTAGAGGTATTGGCATAAGAATCAAAGGAAGCCTGAATCGTATGCCTATCCAATTAATTCATTGTCTCTCCATTACATGTATGACAAATCTTACTCTTTCAAGGCCCCAGAGAATAGTTGTTGGAGAGATTGGTTCTCTTCTTCTTAAGATGGTTGGAATAGTGTTATATCTTTGCCTTGTTACTTGCAAAGCTCTGAATGGAAGACCCTCACTTTGAATACTTATGAATGTATCAATACTAGCTTCCAAATTATTTTGATAGATTGGCTGGAATTTATACATTTTTGAAGTGGAAGTGTAGTTTGTCCTGAATGCTGAAGAGTTGGGTGTTTCATCCCTTATGGGAAGACCTAGTCTACCCTGCTATTCTCTGTACTGGTCCATTTTCTTTTCCCATTCTACCTGACTCCGAAGTAAGGACACAAATGTCCTAACTTGCACTTCTCCAACAAAAATATTAACAAAAGATTCATGATGATGTCCCAATAAGAAACCATGCAAATAATACTCACACATTTGGTTTTGATAAATTGGATGACTTCTGAATAAATCTTAAAGAAATTCATCATCATCTTCATAGTCTTTTTTTATGTTCAAAACCAACTGGCTAATCTTTCACTGCATAAATTGTTCCCTGATGAATAAAGAATACAAACCCAAAGGTTTTCTCATGCCAAGTAAAACTGAAGACAATTCTATCATTTTTTCAATTCTCTGTTCCACCTTCTTTGTTTGTTCCTTTTCCTCATTTAATTGTTTCTTTAAATTTGCATTTTCTTTTATATATTCCTCAATGACCAAAGAGAGTTCCCAAAGGAATGCAAAAGATGTAACAATTTTTTGGGGAAAAACTTGTGGATGGTCCTCTACAAGTTTATTTCCTTTATTTATTAATTCCTTTTTCAATCTTTCAATTTCTTCATTTCCCCTTAGAGCTTCGTGTTGAACACTAGATGTCATTGAGAGGGGAGGGTGAATCAATGATTTATAAACTTTTCCCTTTTCTATCCTATTTGTGTATACTGGTTAGTAGATCTAACATAAAGAATACATACCGGTTAGAAGGGAGAGTAACACAAATCCAACCACACATAAAAGGGACATCACATAACACCAGATGTACGAGAAAAACCCAAGATGGGAAAACCCTAAGTGAGAAGTGTTATTGGAGACTACTGCTCCAATCCAACCTCACAATAAAAATCTCGAATACAACATTTAGGGCACCAACCCAAGGAGTGCCACCCCTTCTTTAGGGCACTAACCCAAGGAGAACCAACCCTTGCACCGAGCTCCAATTCAGTGATCTACAATGAATATATTCAAATACAAAAGTAATAGCCTTGTTACAAAAGGAACTTTGTAACTCTTATGTAAATCTCTCCACCGGTTCTGCTCTCTCCAATTCTTTATTGGTTCTCCGCTCACCTCTTAGTAGCAACCCTATCTCCTGATGCAGCTTACTATATGTTGCACCTTACTCTCTGATGCACCTTTGCTCGTTCAACCTCTTCCTCTTCTCTGTCAGTTCTGCTCTCTGTCGGTTCTCTAACCTTTTTATCACATAGCTGGTGGTCACCACTGGTCTTCTTCACTCAATCAGTTGTATGGTATCTAATTTCTACTGATTCTCAGCTTGCCTTCTCTGCAATCTTATTTGCCTCTTCTCTATTGGTTCACCACCACCGGTGCACTCCTCTATTAGACTTATTGGCAAACTTCAGGTTGCCTCACTATTGTCGATTGAACTCTTCAACCCTATTTTCTCTCACACTCAGTCTCTTCTCTGATCTATCTTTGAGTACTTGACTGATTTTCTTACTCTTACAACAACATCAACAACATCTTTGGCTTGCACTCTTATAGCTAGATTTTCCCACCTAAACGTGAGTGTGAACATTTGTATGCTAGGGTTTCCACCATGCACTTAATCTGCATCCGATCTGATCTCTAATTATTGTGACATATCATATCCAATCTGATATCATGTCCTTGATCAATGTTCAACACTCAATCAATAAGCATCACCTATATGTTTACCTTGTGAACCATGTCTTCTCTCTTTTGCCATCTGTAGCATGATTTTTGGCCTTCTGTTTGATTGATCATGTGCATGATGTAGTTTCCTTCTTTCTCTTTGATCTGTAAGATTAGTCTATACTGGATCTCTATTGTTTCCTTCATCTCGAGCCGCACTCCTTTGCCTTCATAATGTTCCACCAGTTGCCAACAACCTCACTGAAAAATCAAACCAACATGTGCATGCATGCCACTTCACCTCCACATGGCCCGTTTGTCGGTGTCCACCTTTGCTAAGTCTTCTATGTCGGTCTAGACAAGATCACCGACCAACCACTCAACCGGGTTCATCTACCGATTCACAGACCCTATCGGTTATACCCTAACGGGTCTGACTTCACCCTTTCACTCTGCTTCTCTTCCAGTGGAGCACCTAAATTGGTCATCACACATTCTCACCATCTCATGCACATCTTCATAATATGGGAGCCTTCTGCATCTGCACTTCATTAGCATTACCAGTGGACATACTTATCAATAAAAACCTTGATGACATCATGTCATCAGCCTTCACCAATCTTTATATGTCTTCTTCTTCTCTAGCTTGCCTTCTTCATCTATAGACATGTTCTCCTATCAATAAGTTTGTTAAAGTGACAAACATATCCTTCAATCTCTATATCGGAAACTCATCATTGTCTACCCAGCCGATCTGGTGCATATCCCTGATCTCATGCACCTAAGGTAGCTTAGTGTTTCACCAGTTCATCTGGTGTGGGCCTTCAGTCACCTGCGTTTAAATCTTTTGTTTTATCTCAGAGGACTATGATGCATTCCATGCATAATAGGAGATAAGCTCCACTTACCGGTGGGAGTGGATCCTTGTCATCTGCATCCTGCATTGCACCAATGTGGCTTCCCTATTTGAGTTGCATATCTTCAAATAGGCACATTTGATCTAGTTGGGAATATTCACTATCAGTCATCTTCTTCAAATGGTGACTGCATCTTTATCTGGTGGGATTCTTGTTGTTTCACATCCACACAGCATGTCGGTGGCCTGCACAAAATTCTCCTCTGGTGTTGATGTGATTTTGGTAACATTCACCCTCTTCATCACAATCAATGACCCACATACATGTTCTCTTACAGATGTCATCATTTACTAGTTGTTATGTCATGTTGGTCTCATATCCATATCTTCAACACAAGTCAAACATTAACTTGTGTACCAGTGAAGGTGACATCAAAGACATCACATCCTATATGTACCAATGACAGTACTGCACATACATCTCCCATACCGGTTGCCATCCTAGATTGGTTGACATCAATGACAACACAATACCAACAATCTCCCCCTTTGACATTGATGTCAACACATGTAGTCTCTGATATACTACATATTCTCTCTCTCCCTTTGTCTAATTCGTGGTTTCTCACACATGTAGTATGTGGCATACTACAGAATCTCTCTCCATATTTGAAAAAAAATGGCAAAGGGCAATGCCAGGGTTTATCTACTCCTTGTGTCTACTAGGTACTAATAGGATTTTCTCTCTCCCTTTTTCTTTATCAGATGCTTCTCTTTCTTTTACCTTTATACTTGGCATCCTCTCAAAACACAACACTTGAGATGGAGGGCTTAACCACTAACTAACACCAATTTCTCAGCAACCAAGTGTATATGAAAACTAGAAACACATGCATATACAAGTTTGAAACCAATTGAAGGCACGTGTTAGTGAATACAACATAGTAGTCGGTCAGACTACATCATCTCCCATTGATATGCAGAAGTCATTGTGACCCCAAAATGTTGATACCAAGTGTTGAAGCTAACACTGATACGAATTTTATCTCTTATAATACCAAATACTTGTTCTCTTATGCAGGTAACTCTCCCTCTTTGCAGACAACACTCCCAGTGGTCTAGTATGTCTGATAACAATCAGAAGATATGGTTGTCAACTCCCCCAGAGTCATGCATCTTAGGCTCTCATTTCCTACCAGGTTCAAAACTAGAGCTCCAATACGCACCATATATCGGTTGAGTTGTGCATATGTGATCAACTGGTGATATTTTAGCTCCATTATATCCATCACAACATATGGCATGATCTTAGGTGTACACAATGCCATACAATATCATTATTATGCCATATATCAAACCAGTTAGCCCAAAAACATGCATGGCTGCATGATCAACAACAGGGTCAATATATCTCATTCAGGTCTTCTTTAGTACCACCTGATACATAAACTCCTCAATCCATGCTACCATATTTAATGCAATTATATTGGACCTCATTGTCTTACATAACTTGCACTACTGGTTAGGAAACATATCAGTAACATGCTACACATATCGGCTACCTACATCGGCCCATCATCTCTACCAGAGCACCTTCCTATAACTCCTGTCTTATTGTGTCAATTTGCATCTGATCCCAATTATAAATTTTCCATCCAATGACACATGCAGTAGTGATCCATATTTCATCTGTAGGTGTGTAGCCAAGGCAACCACTACACACACTTATCATCGTATTTCCTTCCTTCATACTGGTAGCAACTTGTTCTTCCATGTGTCCTCTTCTACTAAGGGGTGAATGATCCGATCAATATGTTACTCCCCCTAAGGTCCATCTCCTTAAGCCTTAGGAGATATCACCTATGCATTGAATGCACAGTGTCAATCCATGGTTGCATCTTCTTGCTTTTTCCTCCATACTTACTTGATCTCATTCTTCTTCCTGTTTTTATTCTTGGGAGTAGGTGTTACCTTCTTTTGTTGATGGGTCAGTGCTTTGTTGGATTCTACCACATGATCGGAGACTTTGTTGTAGAAGTAAATAGTGTTCATTCCAAACACATGATTGGAGGACCTTCTGTGAAACTGGTTAGACCACCTTCTTTTGGTCATGCCATTGTAATATGCCACCGGAACCGGTGGACCACTTGATCTTGTAGGAACAAAAATTGTTCTACTTTTGTTCCATGCAAAATTTTGTCTCTCATATGCTCTATATCCATTTCCATGTTGAGCATAGCTACTACACCGGTTGTCATGAGACTGAAAGTTCATCCTTCTATAGTTATTACTTTTATGGACAAAGCCATTACACCTCCAACAGATGACATTATTGTTTCTAGGAAGAATATATTGTCTATTCCTAGACTTCATTCTGCATTCATCTACCTTATGGCCATATTCTTTGCATGCATAACAATAACCAGAGAAAGGGGGCACATAAATTAGAAATTTGTTTTTCCATGCTTGAGGAGACCTTACTGGTTTAGTATCTCCATTTCTACTTCTTTAGGGATGGATCTTCGATTGTCCATGCTCTGCAGCTCTTCCCTTCGATTTATTCTTTTCCCACACTTGCTTTGTCTTGAGGGCGGTAGCATTTCCTTGTCTTCTACCAATAGGAGGTTGGTGCAGGGCACCTACAACTCCAAGAATGAAATATTTGATTTCTTTTAAGTTTGTGTGTTGATTTGTGATGTAATAATGGACCAACCATTGAGGACTTAGTAGAGCCATGGTTGAGTTGTCCAAATTTTGGTTTGAGTCAATTGTGCTCAGGATGTTGTTAGCCTGAGAAGTGAGATGCTTAGGTAGTTCATAGGAAAAATACTCCAGATGAATGTATTCATGTATTAGGTTTAAATTGAGTTGTGTTTAGGTCTTCTAGGGTGTTTGAGGACCTTTAAGAGCCTTAGAATGCGTTAGAATGCAAAATTGCATCCTGGAACAAAAGTTGTCAAAAGTTGTTGAGCAACAATTTGCAATTTCTTGCAAAAGTTGCATTTTTGGTTATAGGCATTAGGAAGTTGGTTGAACTGACTGAAACAAGTTTATATAAGACAAATTTCACTTCATTTTATGGGTTGGAGGATTGGAAATGCAAGAGCAAGTTTTTGGTTTGTGAAGCAGCCTTGTTTCCACTGGTTTTTGACAATTTTTGTCTTGTTTTCCCTGTTTGTACGGTCTAGTACAGACTAGATGGTGTAAAATCATTGCATCTTTGAGATTTCATTGTATTTTTCTTTCATTAAGGTTGATTTTCAGGTTTTATTGTTCCAGGCTATAGAGATTTCTTTCATTCTTTGCAACTAGGAGCAAAACCTTTGCAAGTAGGGTTTAAGAGCAAGAAATGGCTCTAACCTAGGCATTCTTTGATGGAACCTATTGAAATCACTAAGAATACTATGTTAGGGTCTATAAATAGCTTAGGAATAGGATGTGTGATGTTTCAGGTCTAGGAGGAGGAAAAACATTGAAGCCCTAGGCTCACCGCTGGGAGTAGGTAAGTTACAACAGAAAGAAAAGTGTGATTTGTGAGCACATGGAGATTGGTGTAGGATCAAGTGGCATATGAATGGAAGCCCCTTTGAGTCCCCTTGAAGGTTACCAGGATGTTTTGAGCAGGAGATTTGACTGGTGAAGAGTTTTAGACCCATCTTGCCAAGTCACCGGCTAGGCCTAAAACCCTTCAAAATAGTGCAGCATTGGAAACCCCACTTGTATAGATAACTCAGGTGCACTTTTCCAATATTGTCTGTAACTTCCAAAAGGGTACTCAAATCCATGATTTATTTCTAGGCTTGTTTGGGATTTTTGAAAATTAAACCCTTAAAACCACCTAGGGAGGGCTAATCAATTAGGCCTATTTAGGTGTCAGTGGAGACCTAGAAGGGTTAAGAAGCCAAGGCGATGGATTTGGTGAGTCTTAAACCTCAAAATAAATTGAATACACCTTTTTGATGCATTGGGAAACCATAGGAAGAGATTGTGTGTTAAGATCCTTGCAGCAGTGATTGGAGCCCGGGAGAGGAGTATGTGAGTAACTGAGGTGACAACCTCAAGTGGAGGAGTTGATTGACCTAAAACCATTGGCTATACCTAGGAGGCAAGTCAAGAAGGTTCGGACCTTGGAGGTCCCATTAGCATAACCCCTACCAAGTGTCATTGGAAGGACTTGAGTAGTTGAGGGTTGAGTAGATTAAGTCACTCAAGAAGGTGAAACAAACAAAGCTCCAAGACTCTCTGCATCAAAGTGGTATCAGAGTCATTCTTTGAAAGATTTGGTGTATGTTAGATTATGAAGAATTAGAAGCAAGTTCAATTCCTCCAAAGGCAATGACTCTAGAAGCCATCCGACAGATGGTGGCAGAGATGATAGAAGGATTGAAGGATGTAGAAGGATGTAGAGGAACTAGAGAGGTAAAGAAGGAGAAGGGGAAGGTTAAGACAGAATGGGGTGATGAGACTGATGAATAAGTGGAAGATGGAGAGGAACTAGCAGTAGTAGCTATGCCTCAAGACCAAAATTTATTCTTAGATGTAGTTAAATCCATTTCTAAAGACAACCTGGATGGATTACTCACATATAGAGGAAACCTCAATGGAGAAGAGTTGCTAGATTGGATAGAAGCTCTCAATAATCACTTTGATTACAAAGAGGTAGCAGAAGAGAAAAGAGTCAATGTGGCCAAATCAAGAATGAGAGGATCAACATTGGTTTGGTGGAATATGATGCAAGAAGAAAGGATACAAGAAGGAAAAAAGAAGATAACTTCATGGGAGCGTATGAAGATTAGACTTAAGGCACAATTCCTTCCAAGAGATTATGAAGTTCAAATCCATAAGAGACTGCAAAATTTGAAACAAAGGGAGTTGGATGTCAATGCATACATTGAAGAGTTCCATAAGCTCAATTTGAGGGCTAGGAAGCATGAGAATGAGGTGGAGAAGTTGGTCAGGTACCTGAATGGCCTTAGACAAAATATACAAGATGAGATAAGCATCCTCACACCAGAAATTGTCCATAAGTGTTTTCAGTTGGCCCTGAGCACATAAGAGAATATCAAAAGGAGGAGTGAACAAGAAACATAGGAGAGGTAAGAATTTCATAGGTAGAGGAAAATTTGGTAGAGGGCAGCAATCACCAAGAAGTGAAGAGAAGCAAGGCCAAGAAGGCAGTGGAGACTCTCAGAGAGGATAATTTAGAGGATCTTATAGATGAAGGAGCAGGTTTAGAGGTAGGTTTGGAAACTCAGGAAGAGGAAATATAGTTTTCATAGGTAGGTGTTATCATTGCAATCAAGTTGGGCATACCATGAGTAAGTGCTCGAGGAAAGCCTCAAGCTCCACAAGCTCATGCATGGGGGAAAGAAGAACTCAATTGTTGCAAGAGGAGGACACTCAGAGTGTAACTTCTTCAATCAGCAAGGCAGGGCCAGTGACAGATGGAGAAAACTTGATAATGAGGAGAAAAATGCTCAAGATACCCCAAGCTCAAGAGCCACCACAAAGGAAAAGCTTGTTTAGAACCACTTGTAGGTCACATGGGAAGATTTGTAAAGTGATTGTAGATTCAGGTTCCACTAAGAATATTGTCTCAGTTGAAATGGTGGACAAACTCAAACTGAAAATATTGCCTCACCTCACTTCCTATAAGGTATCATGGCTCAACCGAGGTCAACATGTATTGGTTGATGAACAAGCATGGGTGGATTTTGAAATTGGTGAGTACAAGGATAGATTATTATGTGACATATTGCCTATGGATGCTTGTCATTTGTTGTTGGGCCGTCCATGGCAATATGATATGAGAGCTACTCATGATGGGGAGAAGAACAACTATCTTATCACCAAGAATGGGAAGAAGTATCAAATCGATCCACTACCTAAACCAAAGGAAGAAAATCAAATAGGCTCAAGTGTGATGCTGATGAGAGGAAAAGACTTTCTCAAAGTGTTGAAACAAGAAGGACATCAAGGCCATGCTATAGTGTTGAAACTTAGAGAAGAAGCTAAGGTAGATCCAATTAGTGAAGTACCTCAAGAGGTGCAAGGTCTACTCAAACAATATGCAGAAGTGATAGGGGATGACATACCTTATTCTTTGCCTCCAGTGAGAGATGTAAATCATCAAGTAGACTTAATACCAGGGGCCAATCTGCCAAACAAAGCTGCCTACAAAATGACACCTAGTCAAAATGAAGAGATCGCCAAACAAGTGCAAGAACACTTAGACAAAGGGTTTATCAAGAAGAGTTTGAGTCCATGATTTTTTCCTATTGTGTTAGTGCCTAAAAAGGGAGGCAAATGGAGAATTTGCATAGACTCTAGAGCAATCAACAAGATTACTATAAGGTACCGGTTTCCCATGCCAAGGATTGAAGACCTATTAGACAATCTAGGAGGTGCAAGCTACTTCACAAAGGTGGAATTAAAGTCTGGTTACCATCAAATCAAAATTAGACCTGGAGATGAATGGAAGATAGCCTTTAGAACCAATGCAGGCCTATATGAGTGGTTGGTGATGCCATTTGGCCTCACCAATGCACCTAGTACCTTCCAAAGGCTCATGAACAAAGTCTTAGTTGAGTTTATTGGTAGATTTGTAATTATATATCTCGATGAAATTTTGATCTATAGCAGGTTAAAGGAGGAACGCCTCAATCATTTGGAGATGGTTTTGAAGAATTTGAAAAAGGCCCAACTCAAGATTAACCTTGAAAAATGTGAGTTTTTGAAAACAGAGCTTGTATACCTTGGTTTTGCTATTTCCCATGGATTTTTAAAAATGGATCCAAGTAAGGTAGAAGCAATACTTAATTGGTCTATCCCTAGGGGAATAAGTGAAGTTAGAATCTTTCATGGAATGGAATTTTTCTATAGGAAATTTGTGAGAAACTTTAGCCATGTTTGTGCTCCTATTCTCAATACAATTAAAGGAGGGATTAAATGTCACTTTAAGTGGACAGAGGAAGCCAATAAGGGGTTTGAAAGGTTGAAAACTAAGATAGCAGAGTCGCCAACCCTTAGATTGCCTAATTTCAATCAGTTGTTTATAGTAGAATGTGATGCAAGCCAAAGGGCAATAGGGGCATTTTTAAGCCAAGGGGGGCATCCTATAGCTTTCTTCTCATAAAAGTTAAATGAAGCTAAGAAAAGGTACTCCACATATGACTTGGAGTTGTATGAAATGGTTCAAGCATTGAAAAAATGGCGTCATTACCTATTGCCCAAAGAATTTGTAGTCTTCACTGACAACCATGCCCTTAGTTTTCTCAATGGGCAAGAGAAGATGAACCAAAGACACCTAAAGTGGGTTGAGTACCTACAATATTATAAATTCACTATTAAACACAAGAAAGGGACAACCAACAAAGTTTTTGATGCACTAAGTAGGAGAATCATGACCATGCAGGAGTTTCAATTCCAAAGTGTGGGTTTGAGTGAGTTAAAATACCTCTACAAGGATGATAAGGATTTTGCAGAGATATATAATGTTTGTTCTGATTTTTCTAACACCTCACATGTCTCTTATTCAGAATACATGATACAAGATGGTTTTCTATTCAAAGGTCATCTTCTTTGCATACCTCAATGTTCTATGAGGCAAAATATTATTCAAGAGAAGCATCAAGGAGGTCTAGGTTGACATTTTGGCATTGATAAGACTTTGGAGTAGGTTGGTAGGTTTTATTATTGGCCCAAGTTGCAATCAGAAGTGAGAATATTTGTAGATCAATGTACCATTTTCCAAAGAGCAAAAGGAACCTCAAATAATGCAAGTTTATATCAACCCTTGGTCATACCTCAGAGACCTTGGGAATGTTTAAGCATGGATTTTGTGTTAGGCTTGCCTAGGACACCAAGAGGATTTGATAGTGTGTATGTGGTAGTAGATAGGTCTCGAAAAAATGGCACATTTCATACCTTGCAATAGTACCAATGATTCCACCTATATTGCAGGCCTCTTTTTTAAGGAGATAGTCAGAATTCATGGTCTTCCAATCAACATTGTTAGTGATAGAGATGTGAAGTTTTTGAGCCACTTTTGGAGGACACTTTGGAGGAAGTTGGGCACCAAGTTATCTTTCTCATCTACCTATCATCCTCAATCAGATGGTCAGACAAAGGTAGTCAACTGATCATTGGGTAACTTGCTAAGATGTCTTACCAAACAACATGGGCAGACTTGGGATCTAGTACTTGGACAGGCAGAATATGCATATAATGACTCAATGAACCATAGCATAGGTAAAAGTCCTTTTGATAGTGTATGGATTCCCTCCTAGGGGCATATTAGAGCTTAGAGATCTCAGTTAAATGGCACCCAAGAGTGTACAAGGGGATAACTTTGCAGAAGGTATTAAAGAGGTGCATGATAAGGTAAGGCAGTCCTTACAACAAAAATCCGAGCAGTATAAGATTCAAGCTGATAAAAAAAGGAGGAAGGTACACTTTCAATTAGGAGACTTAGTGTTGGCATACCCTACAAAGGAGAGGCTTCCAAAAGGGCATCCTATCAAGCTCATGATGAAGAAAATTGGACCTCTCAGGGTGGTGCACAAGTATGGGCAGAATGCCTATGAGGTTGAACTTCCTCCTACCTTGGGGATATCTCCTATTTTTAATGTATGTGATCTCTATCCATACAAGGTAGAGACACCAATGAATTAGATATACATGTCATCACCGGTTCATGAGGATTGGGTAAAGGATTTGCCACCTAGTCAACCGGTTGAGTTAGAGAGTATCTTGGATACCAAGATAGTAAAAAAGACAAGGAAAGGAGTCTACAAGCACTATCTTGTTAAGTGGAAAGGGTTACCTGATTCAGATGTAATGTGGATGTCAGAGGAAGATATAATTCAGCATGGAGTGGAGATTTCAAACCTTACAACTCAAGGGACTTGAGTTCTTTGACCTAGGGGAGTATGGTGCAAGGCACCTAGCACTCCAAGAATGAAAGCTTTGATTTGTTTTAAGTTTGTGTGTTAATTTGTGATGTAATAATGGACCAACTATTGAGGACTCAGTAGAGCCATGGTTGAGTTGTCCAAATTTCGGTTTCAGTCAATTGTGCTCAGGATGTTGTTAGCCTGAGAAGTGAGATGCTTAGGTAGTTCACAGGCAAAATAATCCAGATGAATGTATTCATGTATTAGGAGTCAATTGAGTTTTTTTTAGGTCTTCTAGGGTGTTTGAGGACCTTTAAGAGCCTTAGAATGCATTAGAATGCAAAATTGCATCATGGAGCAAAAGTTGTCAAAAGTTGTCAAAAGTTGTTAAGCAACATTTTGCAATTTCTTGCAAAAGTTGCATTTTTGGGTATAGGAGTTAGGAAGTTGGTTGAACCAACTAAAACAAGTGGATATATGCCAAATTTAACTTCATTGTATGGGTTGGAGGATTGGAAATGCAAGAGTGAGTTTTTGGTTCGTGAAGCAACCTTGTTTCCACCTATTTTTGACAGTTTTTGTCTTGTTTTCCTTGTTTGTACGATCCAGTATGGACTAGATGGTGTAAAATCATTGCATCTTTGAGATTTCATTGTATTTTTCTTTCATTAAGGTTGATTTTCAGGTTTGATTGTGCCAAGTTGTAGATATTTCTTTCATTCTTTGCAACTAGGAGCAAAACCCTTGCAAGTAGGGTTTAAGAGCAAGAAATGGCTCTAACCTAGGCATTCTTTGATGCAACTTGTTGAAATCACTAAGACTGCTAGGTTAGGATCTTTACATAGCTTAGGAATAGGGTGTGTGATGTTGCAGTTCCAGGAGGAGGAGAAACAATGAATCCCTAGGCTCACCGCTGGGAGTAGGTTAGGACAACAAGAAAAGTGTGATTTGTGAGAACATGGAGATTGGTGTCGGACCAAGTGGAATATTAATGGAAGTCCTCTAAGTCCCCTTGAATTTTCCAAAGGTGTTTGGGGTAGGAGATTAGACTAGTGAATATTTTTAGACCCATCTTGCCAAGTCACCGGCAAGGCCTAAAACCCTTCAAAATAGTGCAGCATTGGAAACCCCACTTGTATGGATAAACCAGGTGCACTTTTCCAGTATTGTCTATAACTTTCAAAAGGTTACTCAAATCCATGATTTATTTCTAGGATTTTTGGGGATTTTTGCAAATTAAACCCTTAAAACTGCCTAGGGGGGCTAGTGCAATTAGGCCTATTTAGGTGCCAGTAGAGACCTAGAAGGGTTAAGAAGCCAAGGTGATGGATTTGGTGAATCTTAAACCTCAAAATACATTGAATACACCTTCTTGATGCATTAGGAAACCATAGGAAGAGATTGTGTGTCAAGATCCTTGCAAGAGTGGTTGGAGCCTGGGAGAGGAGTATGTGAGTAACTGAGGTGGAAACCTCAAGCGGAGGAGTTGATTGATGTAAAACCATTGGCTATACATAGGAGGAAAGTCAAGAAGGTTCAGACCTTGGAGGTCCCATTAGCATAACCCCTGCCAAGTGTCATTAGAAGGACTTGAGTAGTTGAAGGGTTGAGTAGGTCAAGTCACTCAAGAAGGTGTAACAAACAAAGCTCCAAGACTCTCTATATCAGAGGTCTTCTATGTTGTCTTCTCATGTTGTTGCTTTTGGTGAAGCTGCCTTCTCCCATCTTCCCTTTTCCTTTGGGATATGCATTATTTCTCCTTTTTGCAGCACCTATCTTCATCCTTGTCTACATGTCTTCATCAGTAGTGATTAGATCTACCTTCTTCTAGGGAGTATTCCGGACATTGAAGGTATGTCCCTTGTTATCTCCATTTGAGGAGACAAACAGAATGTCATTTTGGGGGACATTCTTGTTGGTGGAGCATTCACTGGCACCACTTCCTAATCCTTCGGTGTCCTTGGAGTGATTTTTCTTCTTCAATATTTTGTCCAAGGCATCATTGTTGTCATCAAACTGAATTCTCACCTTGAGCTCATTCTGACATTTCTCAAGGTCATTTCAGAGACTCTCCATTTCTCCTACTAGTTGTTGATATTCTTTATCTTTTACCTCTAGCTCAGATGCTAGATTATTACACTGACACTCCTTGGTGTCTTCTTGTTGAGTCTTTAACTCTGAGATACACTTATCAGATTCTACAAGGCATATGATCAACTGGTTTTTCTCCACAACTTTGACATTCTTGAATAACTTGTATTCATTCCTTAATCTACTAGGTTCTTTGAGTGCAATTACAAGTTCACCTTCAAGATCAACTTCTGCTTCATCTTCTTCTTCACCTTCATTATCACTACCAAACACATCTTGCCAGTAGGAGTGATATGCATGATCATTCTTAGATATGTGCTTCTCATCTTCTGATTCTTGAGTCATAGAAAGGTGAGTTCCTTCTTCATCATTGTTGCAATTTCTAATAGATCTGCCTTCATCATCTGTAGATGCATGAGTTCCATTTCTCATCTTTTCTTCACAAACCAGTTCTACAGTGGTAGGCTCATTTCCATAGAGCTTCTTTAATTTGTCCCATAAGCTTTTTTCTGATTTGCATCTATCCACCTGTGAGGAGACATCATCTAATAACCCATAGAGTATAGCCTTCATTTCTATATCATTGCACTGGTTTCTTCTTTCTGCATCTGAATTAGTGGGAGGACTGACTTTATCAGGGCAGCCATTTACAACCGACATGCACACATCACCTGCTAGGGTATTTGAAAGAGAGAAATAACAGAATATTTAGGGAAGCTAAGAGCACCTCTCAGGTGGTCTTTGAAAAAATTTGCAGGGCTATAAAAGAGAACATCAATATTCCTCATAGGAATAATAAGCAATGGTTTGTTATTGATATGAATGAAATGGAGAAAGGTATCCTCACTGAATGGAACCTAATACACAAAGTCTGTAGATCTGACAATAAGAATAGGAGAGATAATATTGTTTGGCATTTTCTTGATCATGATTGGATAAAGGTGAATTTTGATGGGGCGGCTAAAGGCAACCCTGGGAAGGCTAGTGCTATTGCTTCTCCTTTGGGGGTCCAAAACAATCATGTGGCTAAAGCTCTGGCCATGCTAAAAATCCTCCAGCTTGCTCAGGGATTCAAATTTTAAAAAAATTGGCTGGAAGGGGATTCCCTACATATCATCCAGGCCCTTAAAGGTACTAGCTCTGTCTCTTGTAATATAACTAACTTAGTGGAAAGTGCTAAAAAATTATTAAATAACTATGCTAGTATTATCATATCTCATACCCTAAGAGAAGGAAATAAGGTAGCAGATATCTTAGCTAATGAAGGGGTCAATTTAGAGGATGATGTTAAATATATTGGAGAAACTAATTGTAAAAGGGATGTTAGAGAGCAATTATTTTTTGATCGCATCAATGGGTCAAGTTAATATAATGATTATATTTTGGGGACCGGATTCCAAAGACAAATTTTGGGGGCAGATTAACTGTCAGTTAATGATTGCCTTTTGGCATCATTTCTATTATCATATGTGTGAGGAGGATTATAATATTAAATGTTGGTTTTGTGTGGCCATTAACATAAGCTTCAAAACCACGAAAGAGACTCTGTCTTGTAATTTCAGAATTTTATACAAGAATTTGGGGCTACACCTGTGGACTGTGCATTACATTTATGGGTACTTCTACTTGCTGGTCAAAATGGGTGGTAATTTAAATAGGAATGAGCCCCCAGGATGCAAAAACTAGAAGAGTGAATGAAAAGTATGGAGAAGGCTTCATAGATATGGCTTTACTGACTATATGGAAAAGATTCGTGGAAGTAGAAATTTGGTGTCATATGGTTTTGCTAGAGGCTAGAATAACAACAGAGTCACCTTGTTCGAGGAGATATGGCAAATTGATGAGGAGCTGGTTGCAGTGGTCACGGGTCTTCAGAAGGAGGGAACTAAATTCTATAGAGACTGGAAGTATGCAGCCGAAGCATTCAAAAAATTCCCAAAATCAGAGGATGAGAAGGGCAAGCTTGTTAAGAAAGACAACATCTCCTACTACATTCCCCAACAGGTAAAGCCCTTTTGGTAAATAGTTTTAAGGGTTTTAATGGAGTTTCTCATTGTTGATGGTAGATTTACTAAAATCTATAGCTATCACTTTGCAATTCTTAACCACTTTCGTCATGGGGCTAAAATTTCCCTGCCTTATTACTTAGCATCCTCTTTGAATGAGAGTCTAGCTGATCACGCTAAAAAGCCTAATTCTTACCCTATAGCCCACTAGGGGCTCATATTGCTCATTTATGAATATATGAAGGATAAGGCTAGGGCTACCAAAGATGATCCCCTGATCACCAATGCACATATTTCTAAGAGTTGCAAAGACTCTGATTCAAATGAGGATCAGCCTAATGTCCCTACCCACAAAAAAAGGAGAGTTGATATAGATAATTTGGAAACAGAGGTGCACGGTGATGTGGAGGAGGAAAGGGGGAAAGATATTGAGAAAAAAATGGAGAGTGAGAAGGATGAGAATGATGATGAAAAGGAAGAAGGGGGAAACTCTGAAAACCCTCACTCTAACCCTATGGGCTCAGACAGTAGTAATGTCGCTCTGTCTAAGGAGTAAGAAAACCCTAACTCTATGAGCACTGAGTAGGGTAGGGATTCTGCGAATACAATTCTGAATACTGCCCATAACTGTGCTCTAGAATCCTTCAATTTCCAGAAATGGGTTGTCGACAACATTACTAGTATGCAAACTAAATAGAGGGATCTGGAAAACAAGATAAATAATTTGATTAAGGATACAAATTATGGGAAAAATAATGAGGAGATGGAAACCAATGAAGCCAAGGAGGAGGTCGAGATGGAGGATTGGCTGGAAAAAGACCTGATCAAAGGGGATCTGAAACATCTGGAGGATGTTATCAAAATTTTGAAAGAACGGAATGAGGAGGATAAAGACAATATCAATACCCGAGTTGCTCGCACTGAGAAGGTTCTGAAAAGTTTCATGAACCACAGTCTTCAGGTCCTAAAAGTTTTGTCACAATATGAATGCACTAGTGGATCACTTGGAGAGGAAAAATTAGGATAATAATTTGGTTATCATTGAAGACGTACCAACTTCCAGCTCCACTCATCAGATTTCCAGGTGAAGGACAAGGTAGAACACTACTGAGATGGAAACCAAATCAAAAGATATCCAGTTGAGACAGGAGAGCAATGATCTGAGGGAAGTGGCCAAGGTGATGATGCTTCTGGTTCAGAATGTAGAGGAGTATATAAAAGCTTTCAATTGATATGTAATGTTGGGTTTGGGAGGCCAATTTCTTGTTGGCTCCTTGCTGTCTTTTTGTCCTAGCTGTTGGTTTTTGTGCTGGTCTTTTGGAGTTGTTTTGTCTTGTTTCTTTATTGCCTATCTTTCATAATGTAAGCAGGTTTCGGGTCCCTTAAAACCTATTTTTGCTTAATAAAAAACATACTTAATTTATACATACTTTAATATCTACAAAATTAATAAGACAATATTTTGAAATAATAACTATAATGAATGTTACCTTTAAATGATTTTAATGTTTGTAGATCAGGAGAAATGATGCATATCTAATCACACGCTATAAAAAGAAAACAACATAATGATCAAGAGTCATTCAGAGTAACGATATCACTTCATCAGTATGAAACCAATGATCAAATCAGGAGTTACTCTAGGCTTACTCTGCACTAACCTTACAAACATTAAACGAAGTGACAAGATCCATCATCAGGAACAAATAGGAACAAGGAAGGAACTCCTTCAGCAAAAGACTTATTCTGGAATGTTGTTAACCATCATGATTTATCAGGAGCCATCAGGAGTTGATCAGGAAAAAGATGTCATTTTTGGTTTTCAATTCACCCTTGAGGTAGACCGCCATTTTTTGTTTTGAATCTTCGCTTGTTTTTTTGTTTTATTTTTTTGTAGAAGATAAACTGCCTTTTCAGGTTTTCAATTTATCTTCTTTATTCAATCTTTTATTGGGTCATGCATTACTGGATTCTATCATAGAAGTGATATATTCTATGATGAAATGTTCAATTTTGGCCTGTAATTCCTCACATAATTCCTCCCTTGATGTTGGTTTGTGATATAACTTAAGACGATGATCATTAACTAGCATCGTTTTCTTCTCTTCATCAATAGGTATTAATTGGACTACACCATTATCATAAACTTCACTAATTTCATAAGATCCCAATCATCTTGTATGAAATTTTCCTTTAAATTCTTGGAACCTTGAATAAAATAATAGTACCCAGTCTCCCTTCTTGAAATTTCTAGTTACAATATGCTTGCCATGTCATAGTTTCCTTTGCTTCTGAGTCAATTTTGTATGTTGTAGTGCCTCTGTTCTCATCTCATCTAGTCGGTTCAACTACAAAATTCTAGTCTTCTCTGCTTCTGAAAGATTAATCCTGACTTCCCATGTTGTTCTTAATGTTTTTAACTCAAACTCAATCGGCGTGACATGTGTTTTTCCATATACCAATTCATATGGATAAAATCCCATATTTGTTTTCCAGGTGGTGTTGTAAGCCCAAATTGCTTCATCCAACCTATCTGACCAATCTAATTTCCTCAATGAAACTATTTTTGTGATTATATTTTCCAACTCTCGATTGGTAACCTCCACCTGACCATTAGCTTGTGGATGATAGGGTGAAGATTTTCTATGTGTCATCTTATATTTGTGCATAAAAGCTTCAATCATAGCAAACATGAACTGTGGCCCTTGATCAAATATTATCTCTCGTGGAGCACCAAACCTTTGAAGAATGTGTTTGTATAGAAAATCAGCAACCTTTTTTTTCCCTAGCTACTACCAGTGCTTTCACCTCAGCCCATTTTGTTACATTATTTGTACAGACTAGAATATAATGATATCCTCTTGAAGGGGGATCTATGGGTCTCACAAAATCAATACCCCACTTCTCAAAAGGTTCAAGAACTCTTTGCGGTTGAAGTGGCATCTCCATTGTTGTTGTTGGTATTCCCATGCGCTAGCACTCATCACAATGCTTCACATAAAATGAAACATCTTTGGTCATAGAAGGCCAAAAGTATCCTGCTCCCAAGATTTTATGAAAATTTCTGATCACAGAGTAGTGTCCTCCTTCTAGATCAGAATGGCATGAATGTATGATTTTATAGACATCAATTTCTTGCACATACTTGCGAAGAACATGGTCAAGACACATTTTAAATAACAATCCATCGATCCATTGGAATCTATAACTCTCTCGAATTAATCGCTTATTTTCTTAGAGTTAAAGTGATTTAGGAACTTCCCTATCACAAGGTAATTTGCAATATCTGCAAACCATGGTGCTTGTAATGAGATAGCAAACAAATGTTCATCTGGAAAGGTATCATTAACTGGTTCATCTTTGCCCTACAAAACCATTTTAGAGAGAAAATCAGCTACAACATTATCTTTTCCTGGTTTATTTACAATGGTTATATCAAATTCTTGTAAAAACAATAACCATCTGATTATACATCCACCAACTACAACTTTGTTCATTAAATAATGAATGGTTGCATGATCTGTGTGAATAAAAGTTTTGTAACCAGTGATGTAGTCTCTAAACTTGTTTATAGCATACACAATAGCTAAGAATTCCTTCTCAATCGTTGTATAATTTCTCTCAGAAGGACTCAAATTTTGACTGATGTTGTAAATAGCATGCATTGCTCCATTTTTTTATCTTTTTGTCCTAAAAATGCCCCTATGGAAAAACTTGATGCATCAGTATGTATGTGAAATGGTTCTCCCCATGTAGGTCCCTCGATTATTGGTGAGATAGTCAAAGCATGTTTTATAGTTTCAAATGATTTATGGCAGTCATATGTCCAGGCAACTTCTGAGTCCTTTTTGCGTAAGGTGAACAAAGGTTCAACAATTCTAGCGAAACCTTATATGAACTTTCTATAGTATCCAGCATGACCGAGAAAGCTTCTAACATTCATTTGAGTTTTGGGAACTTCGATTTCTTGGATGACTTCAACTTTCTTTGGATCTACTTTAATGCATTCCTTAGAGATGTGGTGGCCCAACACAATTCCTTATGTCATCATAAGTGAACATTTCTCATGGTTTAGTGACAACCTATGGTCTTTACATCTCTGTAAGATTTTATCCAAACTTTCTAATGCCTCTTCATATGTTTCTCCATGAACTGAAAAATCATCCATATAAACTTCTACACATGTACTTAAATCAGCAAAAATCACTAAAACAACTCGTTGAAAAGTAGAAGGTGCATTACAAAGTCCAAATGGTAATACTCTATATGCAAAATTTTTCCAAGGACATGTAAACATTGTCTTATCTTGATCTTCAGGGGCTACTTGTATTTGGTTATAGCCACTAAATCCATCCAAAAAGGAAAAATAGTTACTACCTGCTAAGTTATCAAGAACTTGATCTTTGAAAGGCAATAGAAAATAGTCCTTCTTTGTGGCTTTATTCAATTCTCTATAGCCAACACAAACATGCCACTTCCCATTCTATTTTGGTACAATAACCAAAGGTGACACCCACTAACTATCAGAGATTGAATAAATAAATCCTACCTTCAATAGCTTCTCAATCTCAGTTTTATCAAAATCTCTTAAAGCGGGATTAATACGCCTTTTGTCCTTGTCTTACAGGTTTTACATCCTCTGTATAAATATGATGTGCATAAATTGAAGGATGAATTCCTCTCATGTCCTTGTATTTCCATGTAAATGCCTCTGTGTGTTTTTCCAAAGTAAATTTTAACTCCTTTTCTTGTTCCATAGGTGGAGATGCATTAATGAACAAGGGTTTATTTTTTGAGAGTAAAATCTCCTTTGTATGACTTTCTGCTTCAATTGATTCTTTAATAAGGGTATTTAAAGGACAAGTCCCTGGTATTAGTGATTCAAAGTTTTCTTTTTTCTTCCATCACTATCTTCCTCAATTTGTTCATAAGAATTCTCAGTAGTATCCAATTTTTCTCCCTTGTCCACATAATCTTCATATTCTTCAACATGTTTGGTTAGTGTAACCATGGCTAATTCAACAATTCCATCACTTTCTGAGTCCATATCCTTATCAACCCATTACTGAGTATTAGAGTGAATTGTTGGTTTCACTAGAGGATAAAGTGTTAATTTCTTCTATTTATGACCATTAGAAATGGTCACACTGTTTGATCTGTAATCTATTAGAGCTGTGACAATTGCTAACCAACGTCTTCCAAGAATAGTTGGATATCCTGATGCCTTTCTTCTAGCCTTTAATACTAAGAAATCTAATAGATAATCTCATGTGTCTATAGAACTATGACATTTTCTAGGACCCCTTGAGGTTTAGCAGTAGGTTGATCTGCTAGCTGAAGTACAGTTGTTGTTGTTTGGACATGGGTCATTTTCAACATTTATGTTGCATTTGTTGTGATAACATTTATGGTTGCTCCTAAATTGATCAACACATTTGGTATTTTAATTCCTCCTATGCTCAAGGTAATCACAAGACTCCCAGGGTCACTATATTTCTAAGGAAGTAATATTCCTGATAAAACATCAGTAAGTTTAGTTCCTAATTGTATTGTAGGTGGAAACTTCTATTTTCTACTAGGTGTTTTAACACAGAGTGACTTAATGAGCTGATTTATTTGTGGAATATCCTTGATATCTTGAAGCAAAGGTATTTCAATGTTAATCTTTTTCAATTCCCATAAAAGCGGTGAATCTATTAGATTGGTATGATCTGATTGGGAGGAGTCAAGAGACTTCTGTGGTATGTCCAATCATTTTGGATATGGGGCTTTATCTATTGCTTCTTTTTCCTTGTTTGTGTTTGGTTATTCTTCCCTTACTTCCTCTTCATCTCCTTTCTCTTTGGCGTTATCTTTAGAAGGAACATTGTGATTTCTTAGTTCGATATCATTCACTTCAATAACATTTAACCTAGAAGGATTAACATCAATGTCAAGTATGTTTGTTGAGGATGGTTATTTTTGGGATTGGGAATTGGTTGAGCAGGAATCTGGGGCTGGTTAACCTGTTCATTGGTAGCATTTGGACCAGTGATAAGAGGTGGAGGTTGTACCCAAGGACATTTCGGCCCTTGATTTTTCCATGGTTGAAATTGTGGTTGATTTTGTTGCCATTGTGGGTTCCACTGAGGTTGATTCCATTGATTCCATTGTGGACTAACCCATTTTGGAGGTCCCCAAGATGTAGAAAGTGGCTGCATTGGAGGTGGAATCCATTGATTGTAGTTCTAGTTATTCCTAGGACCATATTGCCTAGTGTAAGAACTAAAACCAGTATTTTGTGATCTTTGACCAACATAATTGAGTTCTTCTTCAATTATTGGTGGCTTCTTCAAATGATTCTTAATTTCAGGTAAAAGATTGCAAGAACCTGTAGCATTACTTTTCTCACAAATCTCATAGACCTCAATCTGGTTCATTGGACACTCCCTTAAGAGATTTTTTCCTCTACATTTCAAGAAATAGATGGTTAAAGGATCAATGTTTTTATTTTCTCCTTAAGTATTAAGATGGAGGAGTATATCAGTTTTCAAATTCGCCAACTCTTCCATAACTTGAGATACATCAAGTCCCAAATCTTTGTTTCTTTTATATCCTCTAGTCCCAACTCTTGTCCTAGAGTAATTTCTACAAATATCAACAATTTCATTCAAAGCAATCTTATTAATATCTCGTTTCCCCATTAAGTTCAAAGCTTCTTTTGATTCATCATCAACTCCATGTAAGAAAATTGTTTGACTGATTTCATCATTAAGTCCTTCAACACACCTTTTATACAGAAACATGAATCTATCAGCATAATCCTCTAAGCTCAAATCTTCTAATTGTTTCATCTGAAACAATTCCTCTTTCCTATCTCTAACCTAGCAATAATCTTGGTATTTATCCAAGAAAATTGTTTTCATTTCATGCCAAGTAGAGATTGAACCAGTTCGTAAACCCATAAACCATCTTAATGTTGATTCTTTCAAAGTCGAGGGAAATAATTCAACTTCTTATTATTAGATGTGTAATCATATTCCTAATATAAAACTTTGAATTCAAAAAGAAACTGATCAGGATATTTAGAAGTTTTTCCTCTAAAATTTGGTAACACTGAGGGTGAAATATTTTTCGTAGGAGGTTCATTGTCTCCAAGATTCAAATTAATAGGATACGAAAATATCCTATTTGGTGGGGGATTTTCATTCTCCACCCGGTCTCCCATTTTTTCTTGTTGATGTTGTTCTAAATGTTCAACTTGTTCTTCAATTTTGTTTTGTTGTTCTTCCTGCAATCGATCAAGGTTATAATGTCTTGGAAGAAACCTTCCAAATTGATCTCTAGATCTTACCATCAACTGCTCAAATTTTCCTTATCAACATAAATATTCTAACTATTGATAGCCATATTTTTAATGCTCCCCAGCAACGGTGCCAAAAATGATGGGCAAGGTCGTTGATGTCACAACTTGCATCATTTCAATTCTTATGTCATCAACTCGGGTGTGTCTAAAGTTGTCTGCGATAAGGATAGTACCACTTTTTTTCTTTTTTCTTTTTTATTTTTATTTTTTTTTTTGGGGGGGGGGGGGGTGGGTTGTGCACTATTGAACAGTGACTAAGGTTGGATCATGCTCTGTCAAGAGCTGGTCAGAAGCTATCAAGAGCTCTCAGTTTTGACTGTCAATCTAAAATCTAAATGTCTAACAATTTATCTCTAAAAATATTTTTGAGTTTGGAAACAAAATTGAATTAAGTTGGAATCATGGAATTTCCTAGGAAGCTTGAAATTTCTTTTAAACATAGGAATTTGAATCTAGATTAAGTGCTAAAAGTAGATCTAATTACGCTTGCAGAATCTAAAATCTAATTACGCTTGCATAAAGCAAACATAACACCTAAATCCATGATCTAACATAACAACGATTTTGCTTCCATTTTTCACCATCAAACTAACCATGTTATTACCAATCTAATCTACAACAATTATACTATTCAAACAACAATGTAAAACTAAGGATTACTTCTCCTAACAGTAACATGCAACTTCAAGTCTAATGTTGATTACTGGAAAGAAATTACCAACAATCAAAACTTAACATCTCAATCAAAATAAACTTCAACAAATTAATCTCAATCTTTTGCTTTTAAAAGAAACTGAAATCACAACAAAGATCACCTCCCTTTGGTCAAGTGGGCCCTGGTCTTCCTCTAGTGAGATCTTGAAAGACAAGTGCTGAGATCAACTGTCTACTTTCATTGATATATACTTCCAAGAGGAAGTAAACAAGTTTTGAGTATTACAAAGAAGACTCGGCTCAATTGAAACTAAATGCTGACTAAATCTTGATTTCTAACTTTCTTCCAATCTAAGAACAATGGGATATATAAGTATCCCTATTCAAATTTCAAACTAAGGTTACCCACCTAAAGCGATAGTAACAACCAGAAAAAGAAAAAAAAAAGAAACTGAAGGAAATAAATCAACTCCGAGATGAAGTTGAATGCTGAAAGACACCGATGAGGCAGGAACAGAAAGATAGATCAAGGAAGATCTTTCATTTTGAAATAACTGGAGTTTATCATCTTCTATGTGGCAGCTATCATGAACCTTGTCAAATTATACTTGTTTACTCAAAAATGTATTTAAAAACACATAAATGAAGATAAAACATAATTGGAAGATATAATTTTGATTACCATCATATTCTCATCATTTAAACAAGCAAAAAGATAAACATTGCATCATAAACATTACTTCTAACATTACTTATAATTAGAAGAGTATCATAGTAAAAAGTAAATAAACGTGTGTGCAAATAAGGTATGTCACCAAGCATATTAGTCTGAAGATTAATAAAAGCATAAAATATAACTATAATAAAAGTGTAATGTTTCTTCCTCATCACCTTGTTGGTCCCAATAAGTTCAAGATGGACTATGGGCATGATATCATTGATATTAAATAGGTTTGATGTGGCAAAGGCAAAAGTCATGATATGGATATTGGTAGCATCACTTTCAGCATTGTTTTTAGTATGATCTTCTTTGGAAGAGGAGCTAGGATCCCAAAAGTCTATAATCCAAGCTCTATGATAGGGTTGTTCTGAAAGGAAAGTATGGACATCTTTTTCTTTGATGGATAAGTCGCCTTGATCAATGAAAATATTGTCTAAGGCATAAGAGTTGGAGGAATAGGAATCTCATTCCCACTCATTGGAATCGGTTTCTTTAAGGTCCTCCTCAAGTGTCTTTTCATTGTTAGGAGTACATCCTTTTTCACATGAGGTTAACTTAGTATTGGAAGGACCAATTCATAATGGTTTAAATCCGATTCCTCTAGTGTGATGTCATCCTTTTGGCTAAATAGGTTCTATAATTCCTTGCTTGTTTGTGCCAAGACCACTATGTTCGGCATAACCTTTCTTTTGCATGATGGTGAATCCTTTACCATAGTTTTCTATAGGCAATGGTACAAATGGAATATCTTCTTCATCTTTATAAAGCCATTTGGATACACCCTCTTCAATTTTTTCTTCATTATGGTCGCCCTACTTTGAGAAAATGGTAGGAGGTTGATATTGAATTATGACTTTAGGTTCCTTTTGTACACGATGTGGCTTTCCATAGGATTTATGAGAAGTAGGTAGTTTTCCAATGTAAAATGACTATTCCATGGTATACTATTGCATCCTTGATCTTCAACTTTGAGTTTCCCTTTAGACAATTTAGCCAATGTTTGAGGATCAATGTTTTGAGAAGTGTCAATAACAAAGCTTCTCTATTTATAGGTACTTGTTGTTCTAATGTTTCTTTCAAGTTAGTATAAAATTGGAAAGGATTTAAATCTTTAGGAATGATTATTTTTGTTCCATTGTATGAGAATTTTTTTCACTGGTGGTAAGTATATGGGATTGCTTCCATGGCATCTATCCAGGGATGACCTAGAATCATGTTGTAGGGAAGATCGAGGTCCAATACCTGTAGTGTTATACTTTCAATAGTGGGTCCAACTCTAATAGGTAACACAATGACACCCTTTGAAAGGCACTCTGCATCATCATAAGCTTTGACAGTTATGTTTTTTGAAGGATCAATGTCACTTTTAGAGTAGCCAAGAGCTATGAAAACTCTCAATGTACAAATTTTCAATCCTGCTACACCATTTATCAAGACTCGTCTTATTTTAGTTTTATGGACATATATTTCTAGATGCATCAAGTCATTATGATTAAGCTTATTGTGCAAGAAATCATTTTCAATAAATGTAATCGGGCGTGAGGGAGAACCATGTCCTATCGTGGCTTGAAATTGATCGACATTTATGTTGGTAGGAACTATGGACTCTTGTAATGACCTGTCAAGAATTTCTCTATGAGTAGGAGAGATATGCAATAAATATAGAATAGATATGTGTGTAGGTAGTTTACCTAAATGATCAAGGATATTATACTGACATGTGACTTGTGATATAGGAGGAGCTCCTTGTAAAACAACCTTAGATCGTCAGGTAGTTATCGTACACTAGGAACTTGGATCCTTGATTTTAATAGTAGATGCATGCATGTCTAAAATTTGGAGATAATTAATGGTATATTTATGGGAGGCATTAGTGTAATTAGAATTTCTTCATGAGTAAGAATTAGATATAGAGGCCTTCCCTTTATCATGATCAAGTAACATAGTCTTGATTATGGTATGATATGTATTTGATGAAGCTATTGAAAAAACTATCTCAACCAAACCTTGGTCAATTAGGTCTTGTATCAGAAGTTTCAATTGGAAGTAAGAATGTGTTTTATGTCCCTTTGTTCAATGATATTCACAGTATTTATTATCATTTCACCACCCAGGTTTTATTGTTGGCTTATTCTTGATCTCAGGTAGTTGCACAAGATTTGATTGAAGTAACTATATTAGTACAGACTCAATGGGTTCCCTTATTGGTGTAAAGTGGTGAGGAGGTGTGTCTCTATTTTGAGGAGGTCTTTGTTGTTAATTTTGTTGCATTATTGGTTGCTTGATCTTGTTGTTGATTTGGCACATTGTTTTGGGTTTGCTGAGGAGATTGACTATTTGTTTGAGTATTTGATGGTATAGCTCCTTTGAGGATGATTTTTGTTTGTGTATATTTTACTATCTTCACATTTACGACCCCATCATTGGTAACATTTTTGTTTCTAGACCAAAATTTCCTCTTATCATTTGAACTAATAGGGTTCTTGGTGTTGTCTTTAGAGATTTTGATAACCCTTTTTTGTATGAGATCTTTCAATGTTTGTCCCTTTTTGGACAAGTTTGTTGATAGAGCTACAACTTTTGATCTTTAATTCATACATTAATTTCGGTACTAGGTTTTCAATAATTAGGTTGACTTATTGTTCCTCAGGGATGTTGAATGGGCATTGATTGGTTAAGTTTTGCCATCTTTGTAAGATTGTGACAAAGGATTCTCCTATTTTCTATTTAGTAGTGCAAAGGTCAGGTATGGTGATCTCATTGTCTATATTGAAGGAAAAGTGACAAATGAATTTCTCAACTAACTCATTCCATGACTTAATGTTACTAGGTAGTCAAGCATAGTAATCCATCTCTTGTCCAGAGAGACTTTCTAAGAATAGACGCATGAGATATGTGTCGTCGTAGTGAATTTCCATACAAGATGCGTAAAATTCTTTGTTATGATATTTTGGGTCTCCTTTTCCTTTGTATTTGTCAAATTTAGGGACACTAATTTTTTTTAGGGAAAGGAGGCATGTACATACTTCTATCGAAGAGATTAGGATATAAGTCTTGTGGTGAATAAATTTTGTCAATTCCTCTCGTCTATAATGCTTCAACTTGCTTCGACATTTTCTCAATTTGTTGCATCATTGTGTCAAAAGGTCCTTGTCTAGGAGGTTAATCATTCATCCATGCATTACCTTGTTGTCTATATACTATTCCTCTGAGTAGATATTGCTCTTGATACTCAAGAATAGTGGATCAAGGTGTACTTTCTATTAGTGTGTCTTGGTATGGGTCATCATATTGTGTCGCAGTGGTGCCTTGGTATTGATTTTCCTATTGTGGATACTATATTACGGATTGAACTTGGGGTCAATATTAAGTGTTGGATTGTGTTTGAGGTTTAAATTGCATGCTTGATTGTGTTTGTGGCTCAAATTGTTGTGTTTGTTGGAGAGGTTGTTGTTGAGTTCTAATTGTGAGCAATGGATGACATTGTTGTTGCAATTGTACTATTGATATTTTTTGTTAAGTTCCTGATTGTGTCACTTCTTTAAATCAGGGAACTTGAGGTATCTATTAATGATATTGTGGTACGGATTGTTGTTGTTGGTCTAATTAATATGGTTGGAAAGTCAGTTGTGTTACTTGGTGCATTTTTCCAACATTTTGATATTGAGTACCAACCTGCATAGTTGGTTGCATCTGTTGTCGATATTATGTAGCAACATGTTGTTCTTGAACAGTTGGTTATGTCTATCCTAATCTACCAAGCAAGTTGTCAAGAATTTTTGGTTTGCATTTTCAATATTTAGAAGAGGCTTGCATTGGAATATCATGTTTACACCCTATTGTGGTAGAATATTGCTTGGTTGACCTTCTTGTGTACAAGTGTTAATTTGCAACATGGGGATGGGAATGTCTACTGGAGCAATAGTTGCTTGTTAATGAGATTGCATTTGCATCTAATCTGCTTGGAAATTCATAGTTGCTATTTATGTGAGGGAAGCATTATGTGTGCTCTCGTTCAAGGGTGGTATGTACAATATTGTTGTTGTCTATGTAACCACTTCTTGGGTAATGGATTGTTGTACCCTGTTTGAGGAACATTTGATGTTTGAGGTTGGATAGTATTTGCCAAGGTTCCCATCATTACCTATGATACTGGCACCTTGTATGGATCCATTTGATGTGTTGATGATGCAGTACTAAATAACAGGTTATCAAACTTTTCAAATGATGTCTTTTAGGGATCTCGTATGATTAATTTCTTGTGAGGTCTTTTACCTAAGTCTTCTTTTATGAGTCCTAGGACTTGATCTATTTATTGTGGGTGATTTGTTTGAACTGTTTGTTGAGCATGTTGTGTATGTTCTTGCATTCCAAGTTGGGACTCAAGTTCTCCTAACGTGGTTTGATATTAGGTGTTTATTGCAATTTTTCTTTGAGTCAATTTAAAAATTGTAATGGGTCTAAAAATAAACTTCTCTAAAGTCTCAAAAATTCTTGGGTCACTTATTGCCTTGCCAATTTGTTTTCGTGATGCTCAAGTCAAAGAGAAATGGATCTCTAGTGATGATTCTGAATTGGACGATGCATCTAATTGTACATTCATGTTTAAAGATGATTAAGGTGATTCAGGTCTAAACATAACTAAAGTCTCGATATAAAATTGGTTCTTGTCTTGAAAATGACCCTTTTTTAATATAGCCTTGAATTGAAGGGTCTAAGTCTAGAACTGGTGGCAAATTGATCGGTGTTGTCAAGGGAAAAATTCCTTCTCCTAGTTTGATTATTTGGAAATCAGGTACTAACCCAACTTGTGTCATGTCAAATTGAGATTGCAAGTTCAAACCTATTTCTGGACTAAATATGGGTTGCTTAATATTTCTTGATTGTGTTGAATGTGATTGGGATCGTCTCAATGGTGTCTATTCCATCATTTCTTATTATTTTCTAGAAATTTGGGAATGTGTTTCAACCATATGCACTATGAATTATGCTAATATTTTTAGATTTTGGAATGCAATTAAATTATATGACCTATGTTTTTGTTGTTTTGGGATTTTGAGAAAATGAACGATGATGAACCTATGTTTTTGGGAAAATTTTGGGATCTTTAAGACTACAATCTTGAGGATGTTACCTTGAGAAAATTTCAATGAAGTCAAGACCTCTGAAGGACAAGATTATGATAGTGTCATCCTTGTAGCTAGATTGATGAGCTTGGGTTTGACTTGATAGTGACTGAAAATGAAAAAGGGATGTTGAGAAGGTTTTTGACTTCTTTGACAATAATAAAAGGTTCAATCCTAAGATTTTGTTGTTTCTTGGATTCCAAAATTTTAATTTTAGGATCTAAGTGCAAAATTAAAATTGACACTAATGAAATGATGGGATCTAAAATAAGGATAATGATGCTAATAAGTACACCTATGACTATGCAAAGATAATCTAATGAAGTGACATGGGACAAACACGGAGATGATTAAAATGAAGGAAAGATAATAAATCTATCCTAAGGTGCTCTAAGAATTAGGTAATTATTAAAATTATGCAAATGCAAACTATTATGAAATTATCTAGGAAAGATGGTAATGAACCTAAGGTCTGTGCAAACTTATGGTATGTGTCAATATGCAACCTATAATGAAGCGATATAACTGAAATGGGTCTAGGATTTTGTGCAAAAACTTAAGACTTGTTGGAACAATTATGCAAACTATTATGAAATGAGATGGAATAAATAGGGGTGGATCTAAGACTTAAGCTAACTTATTGCTTATGAAAATCTTATGATTTTCGGATGATGAATATGCAAATATGCAACTCTATGGTGAAATCTATGTATAGTTAAAACAACTTTGAGATAGTTTGAGATTTTGCAATGTTTTAGTTTGACAAGTTGGATAGGTTTCTTTGTTGGGTGGAAATGTTTGAAATATTTTGGACAAGTTTGGATTTTGAAAATGTTTAGCATGAACAATCACAGAAGACAAAGTGAACAAAGACGGTTGTTTCTAACTTGACTCTAAAACACACTCAAATTTTGAGAGAGGGGTCTGAGATAGCCCAAATTTTGTTGGCATTAACAAATAAAAACACTTTGAAGCATACACTACCTAGGTTGGAGAGATGATTCTACTTATTGAGTCCCCACTCAGATTTCTCCAAATACTAAAATCTCATACCTCAAAGATCCAAAGATCTTATGAACCGAGGGATATCTGTCTCTACAATTAATAGTAGAAATGTGGGGTGGCTTCGGATGTCCGACCTCCTACACCAGAAAACAAAGGGATTTGGGCTACTAGAAAAGTGGTTCGTAATATTTCTTTGAGGAATAAAGATGGTATGCGGATTTCATGAAGAAAGCTACTTAAAGCTCTGACAACCCTTATCGGAAGACCCAAATTCAAACTGCACTTTGGTTGTAAGAAACCTTTTGGAAAATCCTTTTATATAGTGGCCCAAAGAGAGATATTACTTGAAAATTGCTAAGAGGTGATGAAATCCCCAGAGCTATTCTTGTTTCAAAACACCCTTGTGAGGTAATGAAAAAACCAACAAACATATCCCTCTACTAAAAAAGAAATGAGGGTGTTGTTATCACCTTTCTCTTTCTCCCAAGATGTCGAAGGTGGGTGGAAAGATACTTAATGCAATAGTGGGCCCACCCTACAGAATGAGCAAGCGCTCAAAACATTGAAAATAGAGGTTTACTCCTTTTGAACAAAGCAGTTGTGAGCTAAGCTAAACATAAGGCAATCCATATCAATTTATATTAAGACAATTCAATTGAGTTATTGTAATGAAAAATCAGTCACATAATTTTGTTTGAGCTTTTAATCTTCAACAATTGTCCTACACCAAATAAATTAGTAATTTGATATATTTCAATCTTTGTCCCACATATGCCAAGATGCTACACAAACTGATTAGTAACCCCTGAAGCTTATGATCAAATCAATTTGAAAACTTTGAATATTAACTAACAAAACCCTAATCTACAAATTTCAAATACCTACCAACTGAACAACTTTAGAGACCAATTGCATTGTTTCCTTGACCAACTGCACTATTTCCTTGACAAAGTGCATAGTTTCATAGACCAACTGCATGGTTTCCTTGACCAAGTGCATAGTTTCATGGACCAACTATGCAACTTCTTAGAAGCTCCTACAAATAAGAATAATTCCACTCAATTTCATAAATTGATAGATAAAATAGACATGAAATAAGTGAAATTGATGAAAATCAAGTGTAAAATCTTATTGAGAAGATGCGGGATTTGGTTGAAGGGCTTGTCGTCGTTCTTTCTCTTGTTCTTGTTCTCTTTGCAAAGATTCTTCAATACATCATGCTTTATCTTCTTCTTCTCTTAAAGAAGTGGTGGTTTGTGTAAACTCATCCCAATTAGTGTTTGTTCTCCAAGCTAAAACATGCACTTCAGAAATTATGTTTTCTTGTTTATCATGAAAACCTAAATCGGATTGGAGTACAAGGGCTTCTTCTTCCTCCTCACTAGGGAGAACCATATTGATTCATTCTCAAGGACACAACTTATTAATTCATCAAAATATTTAGGATAGATGTGTTTGGGTGCATGTGATACTTATGTGTATAAGCGAAAACACGTGTCTCATATATAGTGAGAACGATATACTCGACAGGTTCATTGAATATTTTCTCTACTCATTGGATTTTTTGAAAGTATTTGTTCAATATCTTACATTCTAATTTCTGACAATATCTCAAAAACCAAGAATTCACTCTATGAGGCATTGTGTTTTTTGATTCATTTTCTAGAATAGTAGACAAACCCTAAAGTAAGGATGCAAGACACTTAGGACTAACTAAGGCAAGGTTCAAATCCTACCAGGGTTTAGGAGGAGGTGGTTGAATATCTTGGATTCTCTCTTGTTCTCTTTGTCTTTGTTGATCTCTCTCCTACTCAATTTCTCTTATTAAGGCTCTTTTGAGATGTTCAGATATAGCTTGGACTCCTCTTCTATGAAAAAGATAGTATGCATGTATTCAACATAGCTAGTTTTAGTTTTCCATGCAAGGTTATTTAATCCATTGATAACATCCTCTTGATCATTATCAAAATGTAGGTGAGGTTGAAGTACAGGGGTAATGTTCTCACCAGGGAGAGCCATTATGGACCATGTTTGAAATTGGGACCCTTTAAGATATTCATGATTACAATTGAAATGAGGAGAGTAAATTGACTTCCTGATTAAATCTAAATGAGATTGCGAACCAAAATTGAAATCAATTAACCCCTATTTATAATCTAAATGAAGATTGTTGCATGATACTAAAATGAATTAACCTCCTAATTAAGATCTAAATGAAGATTGTAGCATGAACTGAAACAAAATGACTTCCTATTTAGAATCTAGGTGAAGATTGTAGCTTGAAATGAAATGAACTAACCTTCTAATTAGAATCTAAGTGAAGATAGTAGCATGAAATGAAATGAATTAACATCCTAATTAGAATCTAAGTGAATATTGTAGCATTTCAAAATGAAATGAATTATCCCCTAAATAGAATCTAAGTGAATTTTGTAGCACGAAATGAAACAAATTATCCCCTAATTATAATCTAAGTGAATATTGTTACATGAAATTGAAAAGAATTGAATTGCATGCACATGTTAGGTTCTTAATATCTGCAAATCAAAATCCTAATTACTAAGATCCCTGCTTGACACAAATGATATTAGCTAAACCCTACATGTGAAAAGGTTAATAACTAGAATGAACAAGCTTAACCAATTGTGCAACTCCTTGAGCCAACTGCATAGTTCTAAGGACCAACTACACAGTTTGGTGAACCAACTCTGTAGTTTTGTGCACCAAGTGCGCAAGTTTAACCTCTGACAGCTCAAAAAGAATGAAAGTTGATTTTTGAAGGAAATTTACTTCTTGAGTACTTGCAGATGATAAAAAAACTCACAAAGATATATCAGAAAAGATACACATTCATGTTGGGTTCACCAAATGCAGATCAAGAAAAGAATTTAGCAAAGGTTAGACAAGAAATCAAACCAATAGCATAATCTGAAAGAAAAATCACAAACTTATTAACAACTATGCTAACCTATCTTAATCCTACCTGTTGACGGGTGTTTTGACACACTCACCAATAGTCGGGTAATTTTTGTAAACACTCACCACCTCTCCTAAAAAACAATAAGTTTTGAAAAAATAACTACTCCAAGGTCTCTATAGTCAGGTCTCGACGATGATGGGTACCTCAATGGTTAATGTGGTTGTACCTGTGAAGGGGCCTGTTGGTTAAACGAATCCCAATAACTTCCAATAACGTTACTCTTTTGTTTTTGTATTTTATGATTTAAGATTCTCTTTTGAAATAAACTGCAAAGATAAGGAAACAAGAAAATAACAATGAAGCTAATTCAATAACAACTTAATGAGCTACTTAGTAAATACCCTGCAATCCAAAAATCATCAATATCATCCAAATCAGCATTCAATAACGGACCTCCACTAAACCTGCAAAGCCAGGAACCTCACAAATCCATGGAAAGAATATCACCACAATATCGTCTATCCCAGCAATTCTCATACACCACTTACGTGCGCAGTATGATTCATAAAACAATAAAAAGAAGATCAGAACAAGTTGTTGATTTCAAACAATAGACATTACCAAATTGCAAAGAACAAATTGATAGCACACACGCATAGATCAGGCAATCTATAAGCTACATTTTGTATTAATCTCAAAGAATGTATCATAGAAATAATCTAGTTCATAACAATCTGCAAAAATAATCTAAAATCTCTAAGTGGGCCTCAAATCATCAATTTGTGGACCCTTACAAATGAATCAAACTCCTCAATTTATAGAGTACTCTTCCCTTCTTTCCAGGAAATAAACCTATCTAAATTAAGAACTAAAAAGCAAGGAGCTGCAGTTGACATGCAAGTCTCTGCCTTGGACTCCAGTTAAACATTACAAAACTGGGACTGAAAGAGCACTACGAAGACGGTGCTACATGAGCCAGGGTTTCGTATTCATGCAATTTTTTTCTCAAAATTGAAGCGTGAGTTGGAGGCACAGTTGAAGTCCCAGTGGGGTGGTCATGCAAAAACTCCCTTTGAAAGTCATACTATCATTAGCAACTATACGTTTATCTTTTACTTCTTTTTATAGGTTTTATAATTGTTGATGATGCATGCAATCACTTCGACAGGAGAATCAGTAACATGTTTGATTTTGAACTTGTACTTTTTCAAACTCTCCTCCGCATTCTTTCATCCACTTTCCAACTCCTCTATTGTCTCTGTTGGCATTTTGATGATTATGTTGTGACTGTCATTGATGGACACACACTTGCTATGAGATCACTTTGAGAATGTATGAATTATGCTCAACCGGTAATTGTTCCAAACTGATATCATGTTGTAGTCTTTAGACTACTATTGTTATGCAGAAAGTGTTTACCGATCTCAAGTGGTATAAAGACCCAAGCGGCATAGAGAGATCAAGCGGTTTAAGGATCTCAAGCGGAGTGGAGCAAAGGAGCCAGAAGCGGCAGTTATCTTTTTCCCAGTCTTCAATTTTTGTCAATCGGTAATCCGTTAAACGGTATTACTCTGAGTCACCAACCAGTAACCAGAAAGTTGGAAAAACTAGTAATACTCTGTGATGAGTTACCATCCACCGACACTTTGACAGTGTTTTTGTGTCGTGTTATCAAATGTGTCTAGATACAATGAACCTAGGAACTTGTAATAAAATCCTATTGAACCGACATGAAATCAGATTCCTTTTTAGGACATCATGTCTGGGGTTTTGTATGCGGATGTATGAGAGTAGTTGTCAAGTTTTGGTGGTCATTGAGGCTCTTGAATGTACGATCTTCACTGAGAAGATCAAGTCTGTGAGTTGTAACAGAGTAAGGAGTTACTGAAGACTGGATTAATGCTGAAATGGATTAGCTATGAGCTATAATGGATCTAATCAAGCAGACTGTGTCATTTGCTAGATCATTCACTTGTTGATTACTCACATCTTTGACAAGTTAGAAACCCTTAACCGAGTAAGCTCAGAAAATCCTTTGTAAATCCTCTAACAAGGTGGTTCACATATGTGGATCTGAAATCCTCTCACAAGGTAGTCTTTAATCGGACTTATCTCCTAACAGAGATCGAGATTCCTAACAAGATCTGTTCTAGCAAAGAACATTGTATGACCTTAACCGGTTTGACCTTAACCAGTCTGGTTACTATTCTGTAGATAGTTACTTGTGAGTTTCATCTCATCGTGGTTTTTCCCATTTGGGTTTCCACATCAAAATCTCTTATGTTATGGTGATTGTGCTTCTGTGGGTGAATGCATTATTTGCTATTTGGTTTGCATGTGTGTTAACCGGTTTGTTTGCTAAACTGTTTTACCAGTTTACTGCTAGACTATTACAGTGTTTAAGTATAGCAATTATTGGTATACTAATTCACCCCCCCCCCCTCTTAGTATTCATCAGTCTCTACAGCCTGTTGACACTAGGTTATCAAATATGTATACATGTCTATTGTGTAACACTAAACTGAGCCAGAGCTGCAAAATGTTGTGCCTCATACGCTTCCCACTAGCGGAGTACCTGGTCCTCCTCCATACCTCCAACATTGGTTATTCCAAGCCCAAAAACTCCAAATAACTGTCCTACAAAATTCTCGTACAATTTTCCACTACCTTGAGAAGGGGACACCAAATACCTATAATATCCTTCACATACTATTGAAGCATTTCTATATTCAACTCCAAAATGTATATGTAGGATTACAAATTTTTATAGTTGTCTCCACCTAAGAGGTCTTCCCTTATTATCTCTTCTTCCCCAAGACTCAAAACTTTATTCAAGACCCAAATTTGCTTGCCAAAAGTGTTGAGATTCTGCTCCCACTGCTGAGAACAAGAAGCTAATGCTCCTCCAACCTCCATGGCCTTCCTATATTCTTTCATGGTGTTCTGCAAGAATAATCTAATTTTGGTTGCATTTATTCGTGCCCATGACTTTGTTGTGGCTACCACCTGTCTTACCTTAGCCAATGCTTTTATATCTCCCTCTGGGAGTGATGAGATTGAAGGTAAGTTATCATCTATACATGTATCCAGGGGCTTACCCATCTCTACCAACAATTGATTATATTGTTCCAGATGTGCCTTGACCTCTGAATGGGAGGTGTGTGTTGGAATTTGCATGAAAATTGCATTAATGATATGTTATGTTGCCATTGATGTCAATTGAACTGATAATGGTATTTATGATATTGTTGTTATTATTGATATTGTCTTGTAACTGGTAGGAAGAGCTTTATGAAATATGTTGTAAACCGATATACAAGTATGTGAGTTGAATCGGTAACTAGTGTATAAGGTTAAACCCTTTCTATGCAATGTAATCGGTAAACCCTACCAGTTGTTTTTGTTAAACCCTAACCGATTAAGTTTGTTGAAATGGTTATGTTGGTTTATTATATGAGGTTGAGTGGTAATGATGGTGACATGTGTGGTCATTGTATGAAGGTAAGTTAATATTGTTTTGGCACATTTGTTTGATTGTCTAGGGAATGAGAAAAGTGGATTGCATCTAATGCAAAGTGTGTGATGAGTAAAGCAGTGATCATGAAGCAGTTGGAATTTTCTTGAAGAATGTGTATAGATTGCTATGTAAATCCAACGGTCACACTTGAACTAATTTGTTTGTAATCTCTATGAGAGAATTAGGTTTTTGTTTTGTTATCAACCTAATTGATTTGTATTTAAGGTCGATGAAGCTGTTTTGTAAAAGGTGTTGGCAGAAATCAGTTGAGTGTGTGGTTGCCTAATCGGAGAATGGATCTACAATTTGTGTAAAGGCAGATTGAAGCTTAAAAGGAGTTGATCAAGCAAATGTAGTGCTATTCAGACAGATCAAGAAAAACATGTTGTCTTCTAACAATTACAGCAGAATTGAAATCCCCTAATTTGGTAAGCTCTAACAAGCTTGGTTACTTCTTAAATCCTTTAACAAGGTGGTCCATTAGCTTGGATTCTCAAATCCTCTACTGAGGTTACTCCTAATAGGGTATTTTCTTTTTACCAAGGCATTTGTAAATCCCTTAACCAAGTGATTCCTAACAGGATCAATTCTTAACAGGATTTATTGCAAAATCTTTAATAGGCTTGGCTCCTAATAGAGTGAACTTCAAAAGAGTTCAGATAGCTATCTTGTGAGTCTCATCTCACTGTGGTTTTTACCTATTTGGGTTTTCCACATATAAACATTTGTGTCATGTGGTGAATGTTTTCGTGGTTATGATTTTATTTGTTGATTTGATTAACTTCTTAACTATTCTGATGAGGCATGATAACTGGAAGCATTGAGAGATGGAGTGTGTTGATATATGATTAAGCATTTGGATGTTTACAAGATTAAATTTGTTTACTGTTAAGTTTCTATAACAGTCAACCGGTATTCTTATGAGTATTGATCTTAACAGTGATATTTTATTGATAAGTTACTTTGTGAGTTTGAGTTTGGGAAGTTTGTATCAGTTTATTAGTATATTGATTCACCCCCCCCCCCTCTCTTAGTAATCTATCGGATACTTATTCTTTCATCATACCATCGATGTGCCCCTTTTCTATTTGGCCCCTAATGACACTAGTAGCTAGCTCCAATGTATCTAGATCTCCCCTTTTGGTCTGTTTACCTAATTTGACTTGCGAACCTGGTATTTGGGGGAGTCTTGATCTTCAGGTTACATTGGAATTGATACCTCAGCAATCACTCACCAAAACCGGTTCTTGATAAGTGATGTATTGTCTTTGCTCTCTTTGTTTTTCGTGGTTCTTTAGTGATGGCCTGCTGAAATGTAACCTTGGGTAGCACCACTTTCTTTTAATTCTCAAAGGTCCATAGAAGTATTCTTTCTTTTGGGTCCATAGAAGTATTCTTTCTAGAGATGGACCTTGTCTTGCAGGCATACTCCTTATAACCCCTTGACTAGGGAACACCTGAAGTCGATTCCTTTTGCTTCCCTTTCGAAGCACTTGGCCTAACCCTCAAACTTAGCCACTGCTTAGTTATATCTATAGCAGTTTGAGTCACTCTATCTATATCCACCTCTTCGTGCCCTGAGCATCTAATTGGAGAGAGAGGCTTCTTATCGATTCCTATTCCTTATATGTAGGGTCTAATAAATCACCATAATCCCTTAACTCCTTAGAGAGATGGGTCTCTATTTTAAAATCCCTTACCTGTGGAACTGAGAGCCTGGAATACTTTTTCTCTCTAACTTCAAAACTGTCTTGGAGGTTGGCCCAAAAATCCTCCAATATGGACTTATGTCCCTCATACGCCTTTGGAATTATTTGATTTAGTTTTCCATATGGGTCATAATATTCTCTAGCATAATTGAACTCTTTTAAATTTAGATCCTGCAACTCTTGCTCTGCGGTCTTTGCTATCTGAATCTTGGAACAAGAGAAATAACCGATAGAAACTAAAAAATCTATACCTGCCTTATGTTTTGAGGATAAAAGTGATTGCAATCCAAGCATCTGTCTGACATATTCTAACAATACAATGTGGTCATTACAATATCTTGGCAGCAGCAAAGGGCAACCTGTGAATCCACTTACCCTAATATATGTGGAACGTTTGTTCTGAATGAACCAACATGCCCACTCCTTGATTATGGCCATTACTTCTAGGCTTATTCTATAACCTGTATCACCTGTGAGCTTGATGATGATAGGGAAAAGGAAGGCATCATTTATTCTTTTATAATGTGCCTTTGCATTTCCTAGAGGGAGTTGGGTGTAATACTCCCACACCTTCTTTTGTCCTTCCTCATCTCCGAGCTGACCCTCTGTCTGTAACCCTGGGAATTTTCCTGCTCGAGCTGCTACCCAAACAACATATGAAGTGAAGAAAAATTTCTTTGTCTTATGCACATTTACCAATTGCCTATGTATATTATCAGATAAGATCTAAGCCCAATCAAAATACTTTTTGTGAATTAGGACAGTAGTCATATAATGAAACATCCATGGGTGGAAGTGACAATAATTTGTCTTGTTGAAGGCCTTGCTCAACATGATAATCATGTCACATTGTGGTTCCTCAAAATCTTCCCTTAGGATGTCATTGACTTTTAAACTTTTCTTCCTCTCCTCTTCGATCCAATTATCATTCATATGCCTTTTGCTCATAGTAACATCCCCATCCCATACTTCGGCAGCTTCTTCTTCAGTGGTTAACAACATCTCTTCTTCTCTTGAAGGAATCCCGAACACATATCCCAACATATCAGTAGATAAATCTATTACTGACCTTCCTTGGGCATCAGTGCACTTCCTAGTGTCTATATTGTAGAAGTGTGCCACAATCATAATGAGTTCAAGGGCTTGGATGGATTGAGGAAAAATAGTAGCTTCTACCAGTCCTGATCTCTTGATCCTCCTGTAAGGAGCCTCTAGTCTTGGTTTGTCCAATTGTGTTGCAATGTCTTCTAACTCCACATGTCCTACCTTTGTATCAGTTACCCATCTGATCTGGTCATCAAATTTTGAGACATAAACTTGCCCCTAATAATGGTACTTCTTAGTTGCGGGGAGTCTATCCGATTCCTTGCCTTTCTTGCTGGAAGTTGGATCCATCTAATTTTTCAAATCTGCAAGAAAGAACCACAAATTAGCCTATCACACATCAAATATATCAATTATATTACCCACTTCGGGACTCCAGGTTTTGGGGTGGGAAAAGTCTTTCTCGAACAACTGACCTTGGAACTCCAACTGACCTTGGAACTCCGGGGTTTTGAGGTTCTGAGGTGAGGATGGGCTAAAAACATGACTCGGAACTTCGGGGTTCCGAAGTTTCGAGGTGGACCAAAACAGTGGAATCTGGGACTCCTGGGTTCCGGGGTGGACTAAGCACACAGCTCATTTAGGACTTTGGGGACCCGAAGTCCCGAGGTAATTCAAATAATGACCCATGAGGGAATAACTTCAGAACTTTGGGGTTCCGAGGTTAGGTGTAGTTCAAAAAATGGCCAAAAGGGAAGGTTCGAGACTCCGTGGATCCAGGGTGAAAGCACAATCCAAAAAGATTAACCTCAAGACTCTGGGGTTTCAGAGTTTTGAGGTGAAAACAATTACCAAGCCCGGAACTCTGGGATTCCGGGGTTAGAAAACCCTAAGGATGCGGGAAGAAAACCAACACAAAAAATGAGAAAAAACTAAAAATAAATCTAAGATAAAAAATTAAAAGATCTAAACTAGAAAAATCAAAGAGGCAAAGAAATCCACCAACCTAACAGAAGAAATCCCTCAAAAACTCAGTGATACGGAGACACGAAGTCGAGAGGTAGAGCAAGGAAATTGGAAAACTTGAATGCACAAATGAACTCAAAATAGTTCATTTCCTCTATTTATACCCTCGATTTTCCGTCTGTACAGTCGAGTTAAACACGACCTCGGGAATCCAGGGTTCCAGACTTCTGAGGTGAAACCCAAAAAAACAAACAGACTTCGGGACTCCGGGGTTCCGAGGTGAAAAAGAAAAGAAAGAAAAACAACTTCAGGACTCCGGGGTTCCGAGGTTGCCAAGACAACACAACTTCGGGAATCCAGGGTTCCAAAGTGACTAACAACAAAACATGAAGAACTGGGGATTTCAGGACTTCGGAGTGCCAAGGCTTTAATGATAAAAAGAGACAAGGCACGACTTCGGGACTCCGGGGTTCCGGGGTTCTGAGGTCAAAACATAACCAAAACAAATGCCTACTTCGGGACTCCAGGGTCTTGGGGTAGGATTTCAAAAACAAACAAAGGACACTTCAGGATTCTGGGGTTCCGGGGTTCCGAGGTGTCCAAGTAGAAACTTTTAAAAAAAGCTATAGAAAGCAAAAAGAGGGACCCATATTTTCAAGAAAAGGAAACTAATGGGGTTAGGTATGGAGGGCATAACACTACCAATAGAGACACTGAAACAAAATACAAAAACACCATGCAAGTATTACCTATTCTTTCAATGTGGCTCCATTATTCTTTATTTCTCCTCTAATTAATGTTGCTCTCATCATGCAGGTGTTAGTATGAATGAAAGCAAGGTGATTGCAAGGATGACTCAAAAGTGTGACTTATTAACTAGATGATTAAAATTATTCAAAAATTAGACTAGATAATGATACTCAAGGACTATGTTAGATAATTAGACATAATGAAATTACTCGAAAAGTGGATTTCTAAGCTATTTAGATAGAATGACAATGCTAAAATTAGATGAATTGATTGAAAGAGAAGTCTCAATTTATAGAAAATCAGAGACTTGACAAACAGACGAGATTGAAAAAAAATTGGTTAGATGGACGAACCTAATTAATCACATGACAGAGTTTCCATTCGAGGAAGGATGAAAGATATGAGGAAAAAGTGAAGAAAAAGAAAAAAGTAGATTTTTCGAGGATGCATACCTCATTTTCGAATTTAAAATTAAGATTAATGAGATATTTCCAAAAAGAAGGATTTTTGAAAATCAAAGAGAATATTAGGGAAAATCTCATAGTTATCTAAGATATTGTTGCCATTTTCAAAAATTAGGAGGATAAATAAGACAAATAATTAAATAAATAAAGATATTTATTCAATTATGACATAATTAGCTAATTGAATAATTTAAATAAGTTATTCAATTATGGGAGGTAGAAAGTGAACGTTTAATTAAATAATTAAGATTATTTAATTAAAGTGTGAAATTCAAAATTAATTAAATATTATAAATTATTTAATTAATATTAAAAGGAGATGGTCAATTGATGGAAGATTAAAAGAGGAATAATTAATTAAAAGGGGCTTAATTAATTAAAGAATTAATTAAACCTAAAAGTGATAATTAGTCAAATTGACATCCAAAAACCTTGATTAGATCAAATTAAGTGGATTTTGGTCAAAATGGGTGAAATTGGAAAGAATTGGGAAGGTTTGGATAGAAAATGGAAAGATTTGAGCTAAAATGGGAAAATTAGGTTATACCGGGTAAAACCGAGCAACAACAAGTAAACCGAGTCAAAATGGGTCAACAAGATGATTGTGACACCATGGTGTAGGAGAAGAGGTTAAAATGAAACCATAAAATAGGATTAGGGAAAAAAAATGAAGCCAACGGGACAAAAAATGGAAAGTGAGAGGCAACAAGACCAAAAAGGAAGCAAAAAAACCCTAATTGAGATAGAGGTTTAGGTCAAAAATTGAAATCATCGGATTGAGAGGGGAATGAATTGACACCAAGGGGATGAATTTGAGGATAAATTGAAATCCCAAACTCGAAATGAGAATAAAATGAAATGATCTGGACAAAAAATGGAAAAGGTGAAGTGGCATAATTAAAACAAGAGCAAAATAACCTAATCGGGATAAAATTAGGTAAACTGGCACCGCAGAAATAAAAAGGGAATGATTTGATGTCAAGGGGATGAAGCTAAGGATAAAATTAAATACCAAACTTGAAATGGGAAGAAAATGAAATGATCTGGATAGAAAATGGAAAAGGTGAAGCGGGACAATTAGAACAGTAGCAAAATGACCTAATCGGGACAAAATTAGGTAAACTGACATTGTAGAAATGAAAGGGAATGATCTAACACAAAGGGGATGAAACTATAAATAAAATGAAATCCCAAACTTAAAATGGGAATAAATTGAAATTATCTACATAGAAAATGGAAAAGGTGAAACGGGATAGGATCGCATGAATAATGAAGATTATACATGTGATTAGGTTAAAAATGAAGAACGCGGGTGATACCAATTTTTAGTGTCTACAGTAGCCATCGATTTTCCCTTCAATATTAGAGAGCATTGTTATAAATTTTGCAACAACTTACAAGTTATTACTATAGCCAGTATTTTCATATTTGTTAGCAACATTGGCACACTTTAGCAACAACTTTTGAGTCTCTTCAAAAACGTCTTCAACAAGCTTGTGAGTAACTCCCATGACATCATCGACTCACTTTGATCACACTATTTTTCTTAACTAAGTCAACTTTTGTATCACAATTTGTGAAGATTCTTGGTAGAGGAATTTTTTTATGACATGGATCTCTACTAGCACTTGGTTGTGACTTTTTTCCAAATTGACTTCTTCCATAAAGATCCAACTTTCATATGGGTCATATAGTATTCTTAGTTAGTATTTTACTCCCTTAAGCAATCCATTAAACACTTGGTTGTGACTTTGTCCAAATTTACTTTTCCATAAAGCTCCAACTTTCATATGGGCCATATGGTATTTTTTTTAATAGCCTAATCTCATAGGAAATTCATTATCTGCATAACAATAATCAAAGTTTCACCATGATTTTAGCTAGAATCAAATTGGGTAGTTAGATAGTTATGAATAAGAACTCATCTTAGGCAATAATAGCTCAAGGCATAATATATCATTATTTTGGGTAACAAAAAATTGCAACATGATGGGATTTATCCTCCAAGTTGTCGTGTGGCATTTTGGGTAGTTGAATCAATGAAACAACCTCTATATACTAAAAATATGGATAACATATGAGCAAGAAGTCCTTTCTAGAATAAAATGTGCCCTAATTTGTAGAAACATTTATTAATCACATTAAGGAAGTTGAAAGAATCAAGCAGCTTGTGTTTATGTGAGAAGAGGCTTACCATTGAGGAAAAATAGGGTAAGGAAAATAATATAGAAGGAAGATTAATAAGAGAGAGTTCTTTCATCCATATAACAATATTATGTCATGTTTGATTTTTAATAATATGTCTTTTCTTCATTCTCAACCGATTTGTAAGCCATTAAAGGATGATTTTCATTTTAATACAAACATATTTTGACTATTATTCCATCTAGTTTTTGTATGTGATTATGCAAAGTGCATAAGTCTACTAGGTTAGGTTATCTTTAATTAAACACCCTAACCTGTACTGAACCAATTATTTAGCATTAAAATTAAAGTCAAGGATGTTGATGTTGATGTATTTTTTATTAGAGTCCAACCTAACCTAATTTCACAAAATTTAATTAGAAAAAACTTGGTACTAAAACATAACACCCCAAGCCTTATTCTTGGATTAGGTAGAAATAGTGTTTTTTTTCATTAATAATTAATGCAAAGTGAAGTTTATCATTGGATTTTGTTCCTTGGGATAAATGTGGAGCTATGTTTGGAAACCCCTACATGTACTATATGAAAGGCGTATACTACTATAGGGTCAACAAGTATTGCTTGTGAAAGGTGGGCAATGCTTCATGTTGAATGCTTACAAGGGCAAGGTGGAGTAACCTAAGTCCATAAATCTAAGAGTAAGGAGAATGTTAAGTAGAAGCACTTAGGTTTTTCCTCTTCCATTGGAGAAATAATATTGATACTGTTTCTTAATCTACTTTTGACATGTTAAATAGTGGGTTTTAATTAGCTATATGGGTGTTATACTCATGTTAGGAATCTCAAAAGCTTTCAAAAATAAACTAGAAGAGGAATTCAAATTATTCTTGGGTGTTTTCTATTTTTTATATGCCACTTAAAAATCACTAATTTTTAATTGTCATAAAATCACTACTTTTTAATTGTCATAAAATCACAACATTTGTATGAAAATATATAGAAGGTTATGAAACCACTCATTGTCCAAAATTGGTTGTTTCACATAGAAGCATGAAATATTTCGTTCCTCTCCAAATTTACAACTTTAGATGGCTAAAGCCTACTTCATAAGGTTTTTAACTTGTATTCTACTACCCCAATGAAGGAAAGTAATCAATTTACCAATTAATTTACCATGAAGAGTATCTCTATAAATACTCCACAAAACCAAATGTGTATGGTTCAACTTTGTTTGATTGTATATTATCTAAATGTCTAATGATTGATGTACAATATAAATTCCATTGGAAACAAGTAGTGCATATTAGTATTCCTGGCTAAGAATTGTAATTATTGTAGTTCAAATGACATTGCAACCAACTTGGAAGACATTTCTAAAATAAGGTTGAAAAAATTATAGCTCATGTTACCTTTTTTAAGAGTTTAAAACTCTTAGCAATAGTGATAATCCATTCAAACGCATTCTTCATCAATGAATTATGAAAGGAAAATAAGGTAGCAAAACAACTTCCTCCACTAATATTGAGAGGATGGTAATGAAAAATGTTTCAAATCTTTACAACAATTACATGAACTTAAAAAAAAATAAACATAAATATCATGCATACCACAACACAATCATTTGCCTAGGGAATACTCTTTTGAGAGAAAAACCCCAAACTCCAAAAGCCTCCCAATTTATTATTCAAAAATCAACAAGATTTGCAATAAACTTGCAAGAAATATTCTCACAAAAGTATCACCAACCAAAAATTTGAAAGTAACTCAATAGCTATCAAACCCTTAGAATAAATTGTAATATCTAGTTGTTGTACAATGCTCTCACAAAATAGGGTTGCCTTGTAGGGAAATAAAGCCAACGTAATCTTGATTATTAGATTTGTGACCTAATGATAAATGGTCAATATTTACAATGATAAATTATATATTAAATTGTTGCATCCCCTACACCGCCCGCCACCCCACACTAACCTATCACAAGTAACATTTTGTTATTGCAATATTGAGACACTATTTTTCTAACAACTTAGTGACACAAAAATACTATTGAATTTTCTAAATAAATTCCCATATAAGATCTCCAACCCATAGAAACCTTTGTCTTCTACAATACTTTATGATACTAACCATTTTACTATACTAAATGATTTCAAATATAATGGATGAGGGGGCCAAATGAACTCACTCTTGATAGATTTTTTCTACCTAAATCTAGGTTTCTTCAAGGTAATTCTTGTATCTTCCATTCTTTAATTTCTACTTCATGTTCCTTCATGATCAATTGTTTCTTTTGAATGCTTGAATCTTTGCAGTACTTTAGTTATTTAAAATATAGTTGACAAGCTATGAAATAAATGATCCCTCGTAATTAATAAATCAGAACCTTTAACTTTTTGTACAATAATAGTTGTCCCAATTAACCATCAATAAACAAATACTATTTTGAACTTATATGGCAATTGATCTCTACTACCAATACTTCTATTTTGGTAAATGGTTCGCCCTCTTATTTCTTCAAATACTCTAGGGGGATAAGACAGGGGGACCCCATAACCCCTATCCTTTTCACTATAATGGCGGAAAGTCTTAAAAGGTATTTGAAAAATATGGTCAGAGATGGTTGTTTAGAGGGGCTCCACCCCTCATTTGATACTACTATCTGCTCTCATCAATAGTTTTTTTATGATACAATTCTTATGGGAACATCTGCGATTGGAGAGGCTAGAAATTTCAAAAAAGTTCTCATCACTTATGAGGAAGCTTTTGGGCAATTCATTAATAGAAGTAAGTGTTCTCTCTTTTTCCTAAATAATTCGGCTGAAAAACAGCAAAGAATAGCTAATATATTGGGGTGTAGTATTGGGTCTTCCTTTAGAAACTTCACCGCTAGATTCTTTCTAGTTGTCTCTAGTGGATAGATTTAATAAGAAGCTTGTTGGCTAAAAAGGTGCTATTCTCAATCAGGCTAGGAAAATTCAATTGTTAAAGGCTACCTTGTAGAACCTTGTAGTTTATGCCCTGAGTCTCTTTAGAATCCCAAGTAAATATGTTGATATAATTGATAGTATTCAAAAGAGGTTCCTGTTGTTTGGAGTTGAGAATAAAAAAAGAATTTTGTTGATTGCTTGGAATGAAGTGTGCAAACCTAAGAAATTAGGAGGTCTTGGGTTGAGGGACATTAGATCTCTTAATGAGGTGCTCCTAGCTAAGAAGGTGTGGAGGATTTTTTCTAAAAGAATGGGATGGAATTCTATATTGCATAACAAATACTTAAGTCAAGTGACCTCTTTCAAGGAATTCATCACCTCTGATTGCTTGTCTCGTCGATCCTATCTTTGGAACATCATCATTAAGGTTAGAAGTCTTGTTGCTAAAGGTGGTGGTTGGAAGCTAGGTAATGGCTCTAACATCCAATTTTGGGAGGACTCCTAGATTTGAAATGAGCCTCTTTCTCTCAACTCTTCATTCAATCCCTTCAGACAAGATTGCATAAGAAGATTTGGTGATATGGTTGCAGATTATTGGAGGAATGGTTTCTGGGTTAATCTAGTTCAGATCAGTTTGGAGTTACACCCTCTTCAAATTCTTCTGAATTCGGTTTGTGTGGACCAGCCAGATGATTTGATAGTTTGGAAAGCTGATCCTTTTGGTTTGTATTCAACTTCATCTACCTTTACTATTATTACTCAGAATCATTATTCCTCAAGCCGAGTTTGGGCCAAGGCTTGGATTAAAAACCTTATCCTAAAGGTTAATATCTTCTCTTGGATTCTTCTCCAAAACAAGATCCTTACTACTAACAATTTATGCAAAAGGGGTTTGTATCTTCCCAACATTTGTCTCCTTTGTATGGCTGATGCAGAGTCTGTATTTCATCTTTTTATTGGGTTCCCCTTTGCTCAGGAAATTTGGGGGAGAATGATTTAATTATAGGATCTTTGTTGGGTCTTTCCTTCTTCTATATCAGACTTGTTCCTTCAATGGAGAGCTCCTAGTAAAAATGAATTTATCAAAAGACTTTGGTCTTATATGTTGGTATTTTGGTATGGTTTTGTCATTAATGTCAACACCTACTAAAACACTAGCACTTTGGAGATCTAGCAGCATTCACCGGCAAGCAAGTAACTATTGCACAGTTACTAGTATATGGTTCACTGGCAGGATATAATGATCACCGACACCTAGAATGATATGGAAGACACTTGGTAATATCAAAGACAACGTGTGGACATCTTATCTTAATGAATTAATCATTGGTATATTCATATTTGCATATTTGCTTTTACCGGCAAATAGGTCTAGGGTTATCTAGGGTTACACCGGTAGGTTTATCTTTTCCAGATCAGCATGGCACACTATGGAGATGATTAATTATTGTTGTAAATGCATTAAGCCGATATGTTCAATCGGTTATTGCATCGGATATTATATTGTTTGCAAAATTTTTTTTATTGTAATATCTTGTAGAGCCAACCTACTAAAATTGGTCTTAGGTTATGGTATAAATGTAAGATTTTATTTGTAAGATCAAGTGGGGAATGCGAAAAAGAATTGTGTGAAGGTATATGCGAGATTAAGCAGTGCAATACATGCAGACATCATTTGAAGGTGAATCTAGGTTTTTGTGAAAGCATATTAGCATTACACCGGTACTGAATCCAGCATATGAAGATGCTATTTTGTGTAGTACATTGTTATTGGATTTAACCATCCAACTGTAGTCAGTGTGACTCCCATTTTGTGATTGAGTAGTGAGCTCTAGGCTGTTGGCCTTTCTGCATGTGCAGACCCCATTTATGTACACTTACTATCTGCAGTAGTATCATCTGATTGTGGGTAAGGTTTCCCATTGTGGTTGTTCCCCTTACAGGGTTTCCACGTACAAATATTGGTGTCATGTGTTGTGGATGACTTTGAGTTTATATTTCATGCATTAATCTTTACCGATATAGCAATTAACTGTTAAAATTGTCTACCGGCACACTTAACTATTTTACCGGTATTAAGCATTAAGTTGGTTGAGTTGTTTTTGGTTTGAATTTATTAGACAACTGATTCACCCTCCCCCCCCCTCTCTCAGTTATCTCTGGGACCTAACATTATATCCTTCCTCATCTTGTTTGGGGTATATGGAACAACAAAAAATTTAGAGACTGCCTTATCAGCTGAGATTGTCTTCCATAAAATCCACAGAGATGTGAAGGAAAATTTCAATTGTCTTAATAGCTCCCAACTGAGAAAAGAGGTTCAAAGTTGCACTAATTATGATTATAAGGTTGCAAATGCTTGGAAAATTCAATTGGACATTGCTATAGTTTTTAATCCAATAAGAAAATCCCATGATGGAACTTGTTGGCATGTGCCTCCTTCGGGTTCGGTAAAAATTAACTTTGATGGGGCGGCGAAGGGTAATTTGGGTCCAGTTTGGTGTGGGGGAGTGATCAGGAATAGTAATGACACTTGTATTTTGGTAGTGGCACTCCCCTTGGGCAGCCAGACAAACCATATTATTGAAGCCATTGGAGCCTACCAGGTCCTTTTGATTGCTAAATAGATAAATTGTACAAGGGTGTGGATTGAAGGGGGCTCCAAAAATATAATCAATGTCTCAAGAAATAAGTGAATCCTTCATGAAACATTGGGAATTGGATTATCTTATCTCATAAAATCATTTACTCTTTTGGTAAGTGTCAAATTTCCCATATATTTAGGGAAAGTATTAAAGTGGCAGACTATTTTCCAAACCTTGGAGTTAAAGCCTATGATAAAATAATTTGGCAAAAAGGGGACCAATTGGATTATGAAGCGAAGGGGCTATTAAGGATAGACAGCCTAACCAGCCGAGAAGTTAATTTTCCATGATTTATACTGCAATGAGTATTAGTGGTGTGTGTTGTGCAAGGGACACGATAAGGGTTTTTTGCATTTATTTATATTCCAGAGTCTTCTCCTCGCCCATTTTCTAGGTGCGATTGGAGTTATTTTTTGTTCATTCTCAGTTTAGGGTTGTTTCTCGTTCGAAAAACTCCAGAGCTTTAGCCATTTGCATATTTTTCACTCTTTTAGTGCACAGTGGCTATCAAAATATGGGTGGGGATTTGAAATGACTGGAGCTAATGAACTACTCTATGCTGGAAAATAACAAAACCATATGGCAAATTCTGGAGATAGGTGGTTTCACCACCTACATTAAAAAATTGCATGGGGTCAAAGACAAGGTGACAAGAGGGTTTGTTAAAAATTACAATAAGGGGTTGCTTACCCTTCTTGGAAGGGAAATTGCAGTTAATGAGGATCTCATTGCTAAAGTTAATGGTCTCTCAACTGATGGGGCAAAGTTTTACAAAGATAGAAAATTCTCTGAGAAGGCAGTTAAGCTTTTCCCAAAAGAGGAGAAGGAGAAGAAATACCTGGTGAGAGACAAGACTACTAGCTATAACACTGCGAAGATTAAAACTATTTGGGGTGATGTCCTAAAGGTTCTTATGGAGTATGTCACTCTTGATGGATGGTACACTAGAGCCTTTGCTTACCACTTTGTGCTCCTCAACCACTTTCAATACAAGGTGAGAATATCTTTTCCCTTCTTCCTTGTGTCCTTGATGAATGCTAGTCTTGTTGAACATAAGAAGGGTCCTGTCAAAAACCCTGTCTTGCATGAAGGTTTAATCCTTCTTATTTTTGAACATGTTAAATCTTTGTCACCTATGTCTTCTTCCCCCCTAAGGTTAATATTGACTTGGATGGTTCTTAGTCCTTGAAGGATGATTACAATATTGATACTGGTGATTATGATTTTTCTCCTTTTGTATCTCCCCTAAATCTAAGGGTAAAGTCATTGTTGTTAAAATCCCTAATCATCAAAAACATTGTAGCTCCAGCTCCCCTCCCCCTGTTTGGAATCCTCACTTGGGCCTTATGTCTGCTGGTGTTTTGGTTGATAACCCTTTGAGCCAAGGCAAGTTTCCCTCTCCTTCAGCTTCTAATGAATCCAAAATATTGAGAGTCGTCCACCCTTTCCGAATACCCTTGACCCTTCCTCACATTTGCTCAGTTTTGAGAAGGATTCTATTACAGATGTCTTGGCCTTATCTATACATGGGGTGGTGGATACCTTTAAGATATTCAAGTGGATCTTCTATGAGATCAAAGATATCCAGCTAAAACAAAGAGCTGACAACAGTAACTTGGAGGTTGTTAAACAAAAGGTTAAGCAAATAGATAAAGTACAGGTATTTGATGAGAATAGCCCCTGGTCTGAGAAGGAGAATGCCTTTGTAATCAATTACCTTAAGACCACTATGGAGGCTTTTGATAATTTCAAAAAAGACTATGAAGCTAGGATGGCAATTCAGGAGGAGAAAATTGCAAAAAATAAAGGAATCCATCAAAGTTGTTGTTAAAACTAGTCATGGTGTAACTGGTGCCACAGTGGAAAGTTTCAAGAATATGATTATTAGTCTTGAAGAGAAGCTCCAGCTAAAAGATGTGGTGGATGTGGACATAAATAATGATCAGGATATTTCCTCGGGCCCCAGCAAAAGGACTAAAGGCACCCTGAAGAGAAAGACAGTTGGACCTTCTCCTAGCTTTTAGAAGCTTAAGAAGATCATTGACACTATGATTGATATTGAAAAAGAGATGGAACGGTCTATGAAACTCTTGGACTAGTGTTGGTGTTTTGTTGTCCCTGTGTTGGTTTTGGTTATGTTGGTCTTTTTGTTGTCCAGTTTTATCTGTCGGTTTCTCGTTGTTGTTATTTTGGAATTTTTAGCATATGCCCCTTCGTTGTATTGAGGCTTAATGATTTTCTATGGGGCTATTTGGATTTTGTGGTCTTTTTGGCTTAATTCCTTGTTAAGTCTGGACTACTCAGTGCTTTATTGTTAAAGGGTTTCAAGTCCCTTCAAAACTTATTTTTGTCTTAATAAAAAACAAACAAATAGTATTTTTATTGGACTCAAAATGCACAAATGAACTTACCTTGACCTTGGATTTTTTGAGAATTAATTACCTTATACCCTTAAATAAGCTCTACAATAACAAAGTGTGCATTTATAATTCCACCCATAACATAGGTCTTTGTTAATGATTTTTTTTATTTTAAATTTATATGTTAGTAGATTTCGTGTAATTTAATCACCGCATGACCTTTGATTATAACAAAAATATAATTTTAAACTTACACCATTTTGAACGGCATAAAAAATGTGGTTTAAACTAGTTGAAACCTTTTTTTTGTCCAAAGGTGATGGATCATTAAAATTGGTCTAGATCTTGAAGAAGTAGTTGTCATTTTTGGAAATAAAAAGGATGTTGGTGGCTTGAAATGTATGTAGACTATGTCAAATGTACTTACAAATTTGAGATAACAATTTTGTTAAAAATTTCTCCTTATTATTATGATTTAGTCATCTTAGTTTTACATCATTTTTGTAGCATTTGAAGGACATGTCTACAAGCTCACAGGGACATTTTAGGTGTGGTAGACAAAACTATTTTCAAAGTTTATATGATTTAATTATATTTTATACATCTAGAATCATGCATTAATTAAATTTTTTAGGAACTTCTCAAATTTTGTCATGTTGGAAATGTTCTCATAGTTCTTGATTGTTTATGGAGAAAGGTGTGTATTTCATGAAATTGGCATGAATGCTAACCTATTCCTTAAGGAGCTTATATAAATGAAGAAGAAGATAGTGATCCCATGCTTCTTGTAAGTGTTAATGAGAACAAAACTATTAATCATAACATTCCTAGAGACTAGACTTCTTTAAGGTATTTGGAACCATATAAGTAAGTGGCATTTTTGAAAGAAAGAATATTCATTATGAAGGTGAATGAGAGTGTATTGGAAAGGTTATTTTAGGTAGAAATCATCAAGTGAATAATTCAAATGCAATAAAATGGAAGACTTTAAGAAGAAACGAGGTCAAGATAAAATCTTAAATTTAAACATCTCAAAGTACTCATAAGTGTATTTAAGAAATTTTTAATGGTTATATATTATCATTTTATTATTTTAATATTTTTTTAAAATAAATTTAGTTATTGTGTAAAAATTTAGTTCTCCCTTGTGGACATACTATCCAAGGCAGTGACATCATTAAGTATCATGCAAAGGAAAGATGTTTCAAAGGATTTCTGAGGGATTAAGATGGCGTACAAAGAAGAAAGTGCGTCGGCGTTTGAGTAGGAATGAAAATATTTAGTGGCTAGGGTAGGCAGTGAGGGATTAAAAAGACATTCTATACTGGTCCCCTTCCCAAAGCAAGGAAGTAAAGACTACAAATTGAAGCATTAAGGAGTTGGTGAACTAGAGAAAAGTGAAGAACAATGGAGGCAAATTTCACACTTTCATTTCTAAAACAACAATTGGCCTTTCTGGGTAAGATTTCTAAGAAGTGACACTGGCATTTTCAAGTACGAGGATCCCATTTTTATCCAAATTCTGGACTTACTACTGGGGGAGGATTACATGAAACTAGAATTCAGGTTTCACAACAATGTAAATGTAGTGTCAATGGTGGTTGCATAGCGTTTGGAGGAGGTGGAGTGGGTGTTTCGAGCTTGTGTACCAGAGGTTTATATCTTCAGGTTGACGTATTTGCTTGCGAGAACAATCCTTGGGAAAGGGTTGTGAAGGCATTTGTACTGGTGAAGATAGTGTAGAATTCAAGCCTTTCATTATGTGGAAGGATGGTGAGAATAGAGAAGAACTGGTGGAGGAGTCCCTAATTGATTGTGAGGGATTGAAAGAGTTCATGCGAGAGAAGGGGATTGAGCAGTGCATGGCTCGAGAGCAGAAAAAGAAATAGGTTGGCCAAGGCTTGAATTTCAACCCTGAGGATTATTGGGATAATGGCCCAGGGAAGCCGAAGTTGCAGGGTTCCAGGTGAATACCGTCAAATTGGGGATGGAGCTAGTTTTTGTTTATCCTCAGTTTTATTAGCCCGCAATTTTGTATTGTATGTAGGGTTTTTGAGAATTCACTCGTTTTTTTTATCGTTGGGGGGTTTGGGGAGCGATGTTTTGTTCATTTGAGTAGTTTACAACCATCATTTTATTTCATGGTCTGGTGTTAATGATGAAATTCATATATATCTATGTTTTTGTACACTTTTTGATAAATGTAAATGGTATAGGGTGTCCGAGAAGGTGGTGGGTATGCAGGGTGTTTCTCTATTTCAGACTTGGTGGACTTTTGATAGATATGATTTTGAATTCTATATGTAATCCTTTATTTCTATAATTTATAAAAGTCATATATTATCTATCAAAAAAAATAGTTGTCCCTTTATGTCCATATTTAATGATTTTCTACGATTGAGTAAAACAAAATCCCATTACTTGAGAAATTATAATTCCTTAAAATAGATATATATCACACTGCTATCTATAACAACATGTACCTTTATTACCCTCAATTTTGGGGGGTCTGCTTTTTAATTTCTATATTTAACCCTCTTTTAGTATATTTCTTTAAAATGTATTTATTTATAGAAAATTTAAATTTTAAATCATCATACTTGTTAAATATATAGATTATAGAAAAGGAGAAAGATTTTGAAATAAAAAAGAATTAAGTCAAGTAATTTCCATAGTTCATTATGTTTGTTCTATCATTTCTAGTTTTGAGCCATGCATGATACTTTTCATCATCATATACAACTCAAAGCCAAAAATGAATAGAACTAATAAAAAAATAATTGATATGTAAAAAAAGCTATCATTCACTCTGAAATCTCATTTATATTCTTTTATAGTAGTGTGTGAGGGAAAATTGCGCTCGAATATGAGAGATTGAAATACCTGTGATGACAATCAAACAAACACAATTATCTCAAGCACTTAAAGATTAGGATGTTGAAAAGAAAGAAAATGAAGTATAAAAGCATTAACAAAAGAATGCAAACTCCATTTTCGATCTTTGATTTGATTATCCCATGGTAAGATGTGTGCTCATTGATACAACAACTGCTCATTATTGCTCCATGATGTGATTATGGCGATTGGATTCAAGATATGAGGATTGGATGGTATGAAGTGGGGATAAAATTGGGCATTATGACAATATGGATGTGCTAATGGTGAGAGAAATCTGGCATTATAACGATGTATTGTATGAAAGGTTGATGATTTGATCTAAAATGAGGAGGGATTAAATAGGAGAAGGGAGGAGAGGAAGGATTGGAGAGTGCAACATGTGTCCTCAAGGAGGACAAGTCGCAATCATAGAAATGACAAGTGGAACAAGATTCCACACAAATGGCTCAACAAGGGAGGACAAGTGTCCCTTGGAGGGACAAATGTCAAAAAGGAACTTGGCATGTGTCCTTAAAGACACATGTCCAATTTGGGAGGAAGCCACCCAAAAATAGAATCAAATTTCCTAATATTAAGGAAATTAGGGGAATATGTGTGCACACACATGTGAGGGGAGGTTAGGATAAGGTTAGTTTGGGGGGATAGGGTTGGTTAGAACCCATGGTTTAGATTGGAGGTTAGGTTAGAAGGGGATTAGTTAGGTAGTTAGGAGTTAGGAGACATGTGACATATTTAAATAATTATTTAATTATTTAATTATTTAAATGAGGTGAGGGAAATTAATTAATTAAAGGGATTGGAGAGGGGCATTAATTAATTAGAAATTAATTAATTTGAGGATTGGAAAGGGGGGAATTAATTAATTAATTTAATTAATTCAAAGGATTGGAAGGGGGGATTAATTAATTCAAGAAATGGGCTTAATTAACTAAGATATTTAATTAGTTAAATGGCTAAAGGAAATAAATTTGACTAAATTGATTAGCCAAATTTAAGTGCCTACATTTTGTCCCTCTTCGCGGTGGCGCTAGAATAGCATCGGTGCAAAGACAATAAGACACTTGTGAAAGAAGAAAAAAGAAGGGTGATCAATAAAGGAGCGAGAAAATTCCCCAGGTGGATGAGGGAATGGGTAGGGATGTCCCCTCAAGAGGGTGCATGGAGAGAAAGGACCAGGCGACGTCTCAAAAGAAATATTGCCCCAACGGATAGGATGGAAAGCGAGAAGCACGGGAAGAGGAGATAATGTGAATGCAGTGGGGATGAAGATGGAAACATCATGGAGCACGAGCACCTACAAAACAAGACGTCATGTAGCACTTATTTTGATTTAGATGTGTCTGTGAGTCACCAAGGTATAAGGAATAAGGAACCAGGGCAGAATTTCACAACCAATGCATGGATTGCCACAATAAACAGACACATGGGATAATCTCGCACCACACAGAGTTACAGAGACCTTGTAGCCAACAATACTAAAAGAACCCCAAGTAGAAGATATGCCTCAATGTAACATGAGATAACATAAACCTCATGAGGGTACAACAAGGAACACACAAAAAAGACATGCCAAGCAAAAAGAAAAAGCAACAAGCTCACATCATGAGCCTTGTTATTCCTAACACACCATGATATAAAGGATCGTGGTGACCAAGAGGAAACAAGACTCATGGAGCTTAAAAGGATAAACAAAGATAAAAAAGAATCAAAGCCAACATGAGGGCCTCAAATCTTTTGTCAAAAGGAGATTGTGAAGTCTGGTTTCAGACAAAAATGGTTAATACATCTGGTTTCAAGAAGGATGCATCCTGTATAAGACTAAGATAGATCAAAACGTCTAGTTTCAGGAAGGATACATCCTATATAAGACAAATGATGGGTGTTGGTGAGAAGGATACATCTCGGAACAACACCAGGATAAAAGATTAATGATGATTGACAAAAGGATCTGATAGGATCATGATGACCAAGATGCTCAAGGATGATTGTTGAAGATCTATTTGATAGGATGTGATCTAGAAGACAGGACTGACTGACGCCTATGTACAATGACACCTATATACAAGATGTACAAGAGTTATGGATGATGGAAGAAGACCCAGGGACAGACATGATGTTGCCCCAGTCAAGATGAAAATCCATAAGAGATTGATGATGATGATGATTGGGAAGGATACATCTCAATGATGATGAGAAGACTATGATCGAGGCTTGCAACAAGGATAGGAACAAGACCAAGGATGCAATTGGATGATTGGATCAACGCTTGACCTTGGATAGATGAGGAAGATGGATAAGATTTGCATGAGATGGCAAATTGCGAGGAGCAGATGGATTGCATGGGGGTAGCCGAGAGCTGGATACCAATAACAAGGGATGAAAGTTATGATGGGAGCAATGAAAGGATGGTAGATAGGATGAAAGGGATTGGGAGACAGAAGCATTATGGATGTGTCTTGGATATAAAAGGGTGAAGGATAGCTAGATGGAGGTAGATGAGGATTGGGAGAGGAGCCGATTATGAATGAAGGGATGGAGGAACTGGGAGATAAGGATTGGGGGATGGATTGATAGGATAAGATAATTGACTAGAGGATAGGAATCTTGAGGGAAATGAATGGAAGATAGAGTGATGGGTAAATGAGGATCACGAAGACATGTGAAAGGATTATTTGAAGGAACAACCTGATAGGAAAACAGAGGCCAAGAGGTTTCCAAAGCATGTATACATGGTGGCCTTTTCTTTTTATCAAGATCCAAGGGAGGGTGGAGGAAGTGAAATGGACTGGATATAATGGATATGGTAGGCAGATGGAATGTCAGAGGAAATGGTGAGATGGCCAGAAGAACTTACCCCCAAGTGTAGAGAGCAAAAGGATGAGGCGGATTACGCATGACCCCTGTTTGCCAAGTTTTCATCATGGTATTTATCCAAGGCGCCTGTTTGCCAAGTTTTCACCATTGGATGAATTTTTTCTCTTTACTTATTCTGGGGGGGATTTATTTTTTTGGATTTTTTGGATTTTTTGATTTTTGGGAGGAAATTTATAGATGGAGAGGGGTTAGGATAAATGGATTTGGAGGATAGGTGATAAGGGATATGGATGGAGGACTCAAGCATCAAGTTCCATATCAAGGGAGTAGGAGCCCATTTGGAGTATCACTGGATATTGGTACAACTTTATTAGGAATGAGGGAATTATGCAAAGGCTTGGATTAGATGGTTTTGATGGGGAATGTAAGGAATTTAAGGGAGATGGTGGTGGAAATTGTTTGGATGGAAAGAGGGAAACTGAGTGTGATGGGGGGATGTTGTCAGGACAAACATTGGCACATGTTGTGAAGGATGTGGGATGGGCGGAGGAGAGATGGATGTAGCATGTCAATATGATGAAGGCATTATGATAGGTAGCTTTGGGACATAGGGACCCAAAATAGATTTAGGAGATGGAGGGGGAGAATGTTTAGCTAGTGGACTAGCAACTTTGGATTCTATTAGAGAATTTTCTTTTGGATGCACTGCTTCTTTTTGCTTTGGGATCCACATTGTTTTTGCTTTTTCTTTAGTGGGCCTTTGTGGCCTATGGGATTCATTGCAATTTTGTATCAGCTTTTGCACTGTTGGAACATGTCTTTTTGAGTGGACATGGTCATCTTTATATTGTTTTTTATGTTTAGCTTTATGCATTTTTTATTTGGCATCCAAATTTTTGCTAGTAGCCTTGGAAGGAGTGTGTGAAGGTGTAGAAAATGGATGGAATATGGGTCAAGTGATGGAGGTAGGATGTTGGATGGAATGTGAGGACATGTGCCTTTGTTGATCCTGAATAGGAATGAAAGGAATAGGATGTTTATGATGGGTAATGGAGATAGTGGATTTGTGTATGGAGGGACAAGTAGGAAAAGATGGAAGATGGGATTTTGGGATATAATGGCCCAAAATGGATTTTGCATGTGGGGAATATATGAAGGTAGATTTTGGGATATAGGGACCCAAAATGTCTTTTGAGAATGGAGGAAGATGGATGGTTGTTTTATCTTTATATGATGGAGGAGGGGGGGTGGTGATAAATACTTTGGAGGAATGATGGGGAGATGCAATTTTGTGTTTTGAAGTATACTTGGATTTTGCATTAGTTGTACCAACATTTTTGGATGAGGTTCCTTGGGATATGGAATTGATACCATGAGACCCTAGATGTGATGGGCTCCAAAGTACCTTGCTCATGTAGGCCTAAGCCTTTTCCTTGATAGTTCATTTTTTTCAACATTTTATTTAAAGTGGGATACTTGTTCTCTCGGTAACAAGATGTGAGTCCTTTATCAGATGGAGGAGAATGGATGGTGTATATGAGATGTTCTTATGCTAAGAGTGAACTACTATGGATTAATGTAAGTGAAACAAGGGGATAAAGTGATGGTGGTGGGATGGTTTGGATAATAGGAGATGGAGGATCAAGAGGTGGAGCATATGTGACAGGAGGGTCTTGACTTAGCAGAGGAAATGGTACGGGATCTTGAGATGAAGGAGAGGGAATAGTAGGATCTTGACTTGGAAGAGGGGATGATAAGGGGTCTTGAAATGGCATAGATGGAATGGTAGGATCTTGATTTGGATCAATAATTTTTTTAACATGCTCTGGAGCAAGATCTCGACATGAGAGGATTGGTGTGGATGGTCTGACGAGAGGTGAGTGGGTGGACTCTTCAGATGGAATGGAAGGTTCAATGACCTGGGTGTATGGATTGGATGGAAGGATGAGAAATTATTCATCTGGGATAGATGGAGTGGATGGAAGGATGGGAGATTCTTCAATTGGGATATATTGACTGGATGGAAGGATGGGGAGTTCCTCAACTGGGATAGATGAAGGGATGAAAGGTTCTCCAGTTAGGATAGATGGAGTGGATGGAATGATGGAAGGTTCAATGATTTGGGTGGATGGACTAGATGGAAGAATGAGAGGTTCTTTAGCTTAAGTGTGAACGATGGTATGAGTAGGTGATGGGGATTGTGGGTGGACGATCTTAATGGACTAAAGGTTTTCAATGGTGTTAGGAAGTGGGAGAGGAATGATGGGTGTGGGGCTTGGAAGGGAAGTTGGTGGATTGAGATAAGATGTGTTGGACGAAGGTAGACTAAGGTAGGATAAAGTGGATGGCGGTAGATTGAGGTAGGATGAAGTGGATGAAGGTGTTTTGGTTTCTTGCACATAAGGAACTTGTTGAAATAGAGAGGTGCCACCTTGAAGATATTTGGACCCAATATAGCTAGGTATAACGTTTGATTTTGGTTAGCATCACCTTGTAACTGATGAATGTTCATCACCACATAAGATGAAGGAGGTTCATCTAAGTAAAGGAGTCATGGTCATGAAACAACACGTTGCAATGTCACTTGGGGTTGACACTGTGGGGTACTGACAATTCGCGGCACTGACTAGATAGGTGGGGGCATCGATGATAATGGTATTGTGTAATTCATGCCCCTAGTCATAACTTGTGTGATAAATGATTGCAGATTAGGATTAGATGGAGGATTGAGATAGGATGGAATATTAGAATTGGATGGAAGATTTAGATAAGATGGAGGATTAGAACTGGATGGAGAAGTGAGATAAGATGGGAAATTGGAACTGGATGGAGAATTTAGATAAGATTGAGGATTAGAACTGGATGGAGAATTTATATAAGATGGAGGATCAGAAATGGATGGAGAATTTAGATAAGATAGAGGATTAGAATTGGATGAAGGATTTAGATAAGATGGAATATTAGAACCAAATGGAGAAGTTAGATAATATGGAAGATTAGAACTGGATGGAGAATTTAGATAAGATGGAGGATTAGAATTGGATGAAGAATTTAGATAAGATGGAGGACTATGATTAGGGATTGTGTAATGAATATGGGGATAATGAGATGATGGATTTGAATTAAGGATGTAAGTGGAAGAAAATGAAGGATGACCAAACTCATCTTAATAGAATTGTGACATGACGATTAGTTGATGAGTTGTAGAGATGAAAGATGAAAAAGAATGATAGATTAACGATCAAAATAGGATGAAGACTGACTTTGAGGAAGTTGGAAAGAGGATGATGTTTGATGTTCGATTTTGGATGTTTGATGTTTGATTGACGACCTAGGAAGAAAGCAATGAGATGAGAGATGATGATGAATGATAATGATGATGCAAGAATTGAGACAAGGATAAGGTAATGACTTGGCAATTATGATGATAAAAGTTTGATTATGTAAGTCAAAAAAACTTAGTAGATGATAGTGATGATATCAGATTTGAAATGAGACCAAGATGAACTGATTTGACACTTGACCTAGGTAAACTTCAACAGCATAATGGGACAACTAGTGCAAAATTGATAGATCAAAAGGACAAGTGTTGAAGGATGAGACCAAATTAGGACCTAGTGACATGAGATTGTTTGATGTTTTGAGTGGATGTTTGACAAAGATTATTTTGACACCAAATTATGATAATGAAAAATTAGATATGCACTTCCTAGGATAGTCAAAGATGATACTTGTTGAATCCCCTAACCATAAAATAGCACATCCAACAGGATAGATAGAAGCTTGGCAGCACTGGCTCCACCCTCGACACACACTTATTGGGCATGCCAAGCTTCAAATCTCTAGAGATCTGAGGATCTAGAGAAATTTTATATCTCCAATTGGGGGTACATGAGGGGTGTCTTCGGCATGTGCGTATCACAATGCCTAAGCCAACAAGTAAAAGGATTGGGGCCACTATAACATTGGTTCATAGTAATTTTCTGATGGGTCCAGTCCAACAATGATTTCGTGAAGCAAGCCACATAAGGCTCTAATTGAGCTTATCGGTGGAGAGAAGGCATTCACTATGACGAATTCACTCAACACTCCAGCCATTTGACCAGGTATTTGTATAGCGGCTCAAAAAATACCACTCAAGGTCATGTTGGGAGAGATGTTATCCCCAACGTGCCCCTATTTTGAAACACTCCATTGAGGTGATGAGGCCCTCAAGAGGTGATTCTCTAATGAATATAAATAATGGGCGTCGTTAACCACCTTTCTCATCACCCAAGTTCTGCGAAGGTGAGGGGAGAGGATAGTAGGTGTAACTATCAGTCCAACCTACGTATGCACTAGCGTGCCAAACATGAAAGACAAAAGGTTCATTTTAAGCCCACATGTAAAGTTTTTTACTCTAAAAAGGCACTCTCCTAATCTACCTTTACAATAAAGCATTAATAGTTTCATAATTGTCTTTGACTGCTCGAAACACCCCTGCATGAAAAATGATTAGAAGTTTCAATGTAAGTCTTTGGTCGATCAAGACGTATTTGTTATCCTTGCCACATGTTGTAGACAAACCATTAGTAGCAGAAAATGTGAGGGAAATTTGTGCTCGAATATGAGAGATTGAAAAAACCTGTGATGACAATCAAGCAAACACAATTAGCTCAAACACCTCAAGATTAGGATGTTGAAAATAAAGAAAATGAAGTAAAAAAATATAAACAAAAGAGTGAAAACTCCATTTTTTATCTTTGATTTGATTATCCCATGATAAGTTATGTTCTCATTGACGCAACAACTTCTTGATATTGCTCCATGATGTGATTATGGCAATTGGATGGTATGAAGTGGGGATGAAATTGGGCATTATGACAATATGGATGTGCTAATGGTGAGAGAAATCCGACATTATAACGATGTATGGTATGAAAGGTGGATGATTTGATCTAAAATGGGGAGGGATTAAACAAGAGAAGGGAGGAGAGGAAAGGATTGGAGAGTGCAACACTTGTCCTCGAGGAGGAAAAGTGGTAATCCTAGAAATGACAAGTGGAACAAGATTCCACACAAGTGGCTCAACAAGGGAGGACAAGTGTCCCTTGGAGGGACAAATGTCAAAAAGGAACTTGACATGTGTCCTTAAAGACACATGTCCAATTTGGGAGGAAGCCACCCAAAAATAGAATCAAATTTCCTAATATTAAGGAAATTAGGGGAATATGTGTGCACACACATGTGAGGGGAGGTTAGCATAAGGTTAGTTTGGGGGGATAGGGTTGGTTAGAGCCCATGGTTTAGATTGGAGGTTAGGTTAGAAGGGGGTTAGTTAGGTAGTTAGGAGTTAGGAGACGTGACATATTTAAATAATTATTTAATTATTTGAATGAGGTCAGGGGAATTAATTAATTAAAGGGATTGGAGAGGGGCATTAATTAATTAATTCGAGGATTGGAAAGAGGGGAATTAATTAATTAATTTAATTAATTCAAAGGATTGGAAGGGGGAATTAATTAATTAGATTAATTAATTCAAGGAATGGGCTTAATTAATTAAGATATATAATTAATTAAATGGCTAAAGGAAATTAATTTGAATAAATTGATTAGCCAAATTTAAGTGCCTACAAATAGATTTAATAAGATTTTTATATAATTCTTTAGAGCATATATTTCTTAAATTATACCTTGAGTATAACCAAATAAATATCGACATAAGTCTGTCTTTAATGGCATAAAATGAAATGACCATAGATGTAAATGATTTATGATTCTACAACTTATATGATTATTAGTCGAATGGTGATGTTCAATGAAAGCACAAAGAAAATTAAGAATCAAGTTAGTATATTGTAAATTATCAACTTCTTAAAGAAAGTCAATAATGATATAAAATAAAATATCAACTTATTACATGAAATAATTCAGACATACTTTCATACTTTCATGTACAATGAAAATACTCATATGCAATATCTTGATAGAAAATGTGCATGTACAAAGATTTGTAGAAATAGAAATATAGACTTATTTTGCAATTTAATCATTTAAATTTATGAATTAAACTACTAGATTGACACATAAATAATAATGACAATTTACAATAAAAGTAGATTTTAAAGTAATTTTATAGATTTATAAGAAATGAAATGAAAATAGCCTTTTAATTCTTTCTAGCAAGAGTGTTAGTTTGGCATAGGTCCTTTATTCTTCGTGAATCCCCCTTATGAAGAATTCTTGGACTTGTATGTCATGATGAGAATTATATTTAAAGCTTACACGTGATATATTATTTTCTTTGTATAAATTTTTTAGGTTAAAATACTTTATGATAAAAAGGCCACTCAATATTATTTTTAAATTTATAATTTTGGTAATGGGCCAAAGTTGATAAGGTGTACATACCCTACCCCTTTGTGGGATTTGACCTTGTGACCTCTCTTTCAAGAGCACAAATTCTCCACCACTAGGCCAACTTGAATTGTAAATTAATGGATCCTTATATTATGATAATGATTATGTACGATATATAATACACTAAACAAGTTTCGTAATTTTATAAATACATTTCTTACCAACACTTGTACAATACCTATAATTTTAGTATTATTTACATAATAATGTATCTTACTATATTTTTACACTTCATCGTTAATTTTATGTTATTGTTAGTTTTAAATGTGTACCCTTTAGATAATTGTAAAGTTTGCCTCTTCACAAGTAGTATTCTATATTGTAAAAGATAAAATGTATGCATTCAGAAATGATTATTGTGTGTAATTTCACATTTTCTAAAATATATTCAAACATCTCGCCCCCCCCCCCCCCCCCCCCCCCCGCCAATTTGTGAGACATAAAATATTTTTATTTATTAATAACATAACACAAAAATAAAATGATTAATTTTGTAATGTAAACTTTATTTCCATACTTTGATGATGCATTACCTAATCTATTAGAATAATTTGTGTTATAAATATTATCATGGTTATATTGTCTTATCATTAGACATGTTAGCACATCTTTTTGCTTGTTTATTTTTATTGATAATGTGAGTTTTGTTCAAAAAAAAATTCACACATTGATTTTTCATGGAAACCACCATATATAACCTAAAGAGGTTACTTAAGTTGCTTGCACTCTACACTAAAATAATCCAAGTGGATTGAATTTCAATTATTGTTGTGAATATGGTATATTACCTAAGCAATTTCTTATTAGACCCTATTCACTCTTACATACTTAATCTTAGGTCATCTTATTTGTTTAATAACATAAGATTGTGATATTTTCATGATCTTAGTATGTCTTAGGATTTCATTCTTGTCTTTATATAACAAGGTTTTATTCACTATGTATTATATTGGTTTTATTTTTGTATCTAATGAATTATCTCGCTTCATAACATATTCATTGTTTGTCTCATGTGTGGAAGGTTAGTTTGGTTGTAAATTATCCTTGGGCAATTGTGGGGTCAACCAACAACTCTTAAATGAAATCAAAGCTCTGGATCTATAATCCCCTTCTTCTTTTTTAGTGTTTTAACTAAAATATTTCATATTGTACATATTGATGTAAAATTGACTTCAAAGTTGAGCTTAGAAGACCCAAAAACCTATAAATTCATATGTCACAATAGGATTTGGAGTTTTGGAGCTTTTTTGGTTGTTTCATATTGTTTTCCAATTTTTTAAGATCATACAATCTCATATAGTTGTACAATAACAGTTATTGTTTTGATTAAGTAAAAATAGGTTTTTGAAAGGAACCCGAACCTTTTACATAACAGGAGAAAGAAGAAGCATTAAAGCAGAAAAGATCCATGCCCCCCCAACAAAAAATTAGATCCCATCCAAACCAAAAAGGGATCTCAAAACACATAGGGCCATACTGAGGCAACAAAATAACAAAAGACATCAAAAAGATAGCAAAAGGACAACACAAAGACAAAGACAGAGACCAAGACAACTAGATATTTTTCATAATATCTTCTGCATGAACCACCATCTGCTTCATGTTGTCCACAGAGGTCTTCAAATCATCCAGCTCATGCCCCTTGATGTCACCCTGATTCCTGGTGTTGGCTCTAGTTCTCTTCTCGTGATCTCTTTTCTCCGTTTGGTCCTTGTCGCCCTCTTTGTCTTTAAAGTTATCAAATCTGTTAATCAGAATGTTCATATTATCCACAGAGGCATTAAGAATCTAGAAATTATGTTCAGCTATCCTCTTCACGGTTTGTTCCATCTTGTCGACTCTATTGCCCAGATTTTTCATGGTAATTTCCAACCCATTTGCCTCTCTATTCTCTTCCATTTCCTTAACCTTCTTCTCAGTTTCAAGAATATTACCAACCATGTTTTTAATAGCTTTAGCATTGTTGATAGCCACCACCAATTCTTTAACATTTTCAGAAAGAGGTTTGTCGCCTATTGTGGCCTTTTTGGTAGCATTCATATCATTCTTCAGGTTACCAATATCTTTCATAATTTTGTTGATAGTATCACAAAATCCCTAAATACTATCATTATCTTAATGACTATCACTAGAATTTCCCCTTTTATCCTCTTGGCTATCATTCTGCAATCCTTGAGTATTCAAATCCTTATCACAACCCACATCCAGAATCTCATCCCCCTTCTTACCCTTCACATTGTCATTTTTTTTCCTCCTCTGCATCCTCATCAGAAGCTATCAAAATCTGTTTTTTATCTTTATTAACTCCCCTGCTGATGTTCTTATTCCTCTGGGTTTGTTTCCCCATTTCTTTACCTTTCTTGCTTTTGATGAATTTTTCCTCAAAGGACATCCTCAGAGTCCGAGATATCAGAATCAACCACAATCCTCTTTCTCTTCCCCTTATTCCTCCCCTTTTTGCTAAGCTCCTCCGACTCACCTTCAGTTTCCGAGTCATAGTTAAAACCACTATACTCACTTTTTGTTTCTTCAACCCTGGTATTTTTACCTGTAATTGGTTTCTCTATACATTTCCCTTTCAGCAGTTTATACACTAAAACCATAAGACCTGATGAAGAGCATGGTCGACCTAAGGGTCTTTCTGTATTTCTTTAATTGTGTGATCCATGGAACAAGCAAGATAATAGGGCAAGCTTACCTTTTCACCATGGCGGAAGTGGTTGAGCAACACAAAATGGTGCCCGTAAGCTCTCATAAATCTCCCATCCAGCGTAATGTAGGTTATGGTAGCAAACAACACGAATCTCCATGGCCTGTAGATGCGTTTTGGGGAGCAATAGGAGTTATCCACCTTCACCATCTTTTTTTTGCCATCCATGATAGGAAATCTATCTGCTGCCTTATCAAAGACGCTACAATCTCTATAGAACTTAATGCCCTCTGTCACCATCCTCGTGGCTTCTGCAATAATATCTTTATCCACAGTCATCATCTGAGTTCCCACCAAAACTTTTCCACTCTTCCAATTCTTTATAAAGTGCTTTGTGATTGTTGGGTCTTTACCATAGAGCCTCTCCATGAACACACTTAAACCCCCCTCCTGAAGAATCTCCCAAACCTCTCTATTCTTCTTCCAATCCGAACATGAGGTTGGTTCAAACCTTTTTTTGTTCCCTCCCATTTTTCCTTCACAATCGCTGGAATTCCTAATATCTACTCTGATTTTTCTTCTCTGGTTTCTATTATTTCTCTGAAAAACAACCTAGAATCCATGCCCTGTTAATGTGATAAGATAGTTACATAAATGCTCATCACCGCTGTTGTAATCCTTCATCGAAAATAGTGGGAAAAGCATTAGGAATTATGATCGATGATGCCATGTTGCCTCATCTAGATACGGTCCAGCTCAAACAAGGATTTCGCCTCACACGCAAGTTTACTCTCCCCATTAATAGTAATGATTTCTTCAGTTCGGCAAGCCAGGTTGGCTGCCCAGTCAACACACAAGTTAGCTTACCTGTAAACATGTGTGAATGTGAAGACACACATATCAAAGGTTTCACTTATTTTCTTCGATGCCTTAATAGCGTTGTTTATTGACCAAGAAAGCAGGAACAACTTATTCAAATAGTTTATGATATTCAAAGAGTCGCCTTCACACCATACTCTGGTACAATTGGCTTCCTTTTCTAGCACCATCCCATGATAAGCCGCCATAGCCTCAACAACATGATTTGTTTGGCTACCAATAGGGATACATTTAATGATTTTGTATTTTCTCCATTCATCCGTTAAAACCACTCCGCATCCCGCATTGCCAAGGTTACCCTTTGAAGCACCATCAAAGTTGATTTTCATCCAGCCATGGGGAGGACTTTCCCATTTCACACCTTCCCTAGGATTAGCCAGCAAGATATCTCTTCCCTTTAATCTCCAGTTCTTAAAGATCAAATGATCATTCTAATCTTGGGGATTGGCTATTCCACCTATGATGTTAATATTCTCCACTATATGACGTTTAATTTTCTCAAAAATTATTTGAGCCTTAGATTTCTTCTCTCTAAACACTCTTTCATTTCTCTCTTTCCATATTCCCCAACAAATATGGGGTAAAACCAGTCTCCGTAACAAAATTATATATTTATTCCTTGAGGGATGATGCCAAGAATTAAAAACCTCTTGGACTGATTCTGGAAATACCCAACTGATATTGAAATAATCCAGACATCTGGCCCAGATATCCGCAGAGAAGGGGCAATGGAAGAACAAGTGGTTAATGGTTTCCTCATTCTTCATACAAAGAAAACAAACACTAGGCACACATATTCCTCTTTTTTTTAGGTTATCAACAGTCAAAATTTTATCTTGAAGGACAGTCCAGAAAAAAATATTAATTTTAGGAATTAAGCCTTTCACCCAAGCCTTAGCCCAGCAAAGACTCTCTAGTTTAGAAAACTGTTGATTATAGAGAGAGCCAACAGAAAATTTACCATTTGTTGTGAGTTTCCAGATTAGTTGATCCTCATCATCCACCACCACCATGGAGTTCATAATTTTGTTCAAATTACCAAGGGAGGGATCAACATTGGATAATTCCTTCCTTTGTCCTTCATTCTAGTAGTCACCCACCATAGTGCCATATTTCTCCTTACATTGATTCTGAAATTTACCCCAATCAGGACTTTCACTCAATGGGGTATCAAGCAACCAAGAATCTTCCCAATATTTAATAAGGTTTCCTTTCCCCACCTTCCATTTCACATCTTTGGCAATTAGATCTCTTGTTGAAATATTTTTCCAAATATTAGAACCAATAGGGATATCTTCGGCATTGAGGAAGCTTAGAAGGGTAGGATATTGTCTTTTATACTTGTTGTCCCATATCATTTTCCTTTCTCCTTGGGTATTATAACCTCTCCATATCTGCTTAGCCATAAGAAACTCATTCATGTATCTTATTCCCTAAGGCCAAGACCCCCCTTTCATATAGGTTTACAAACCTTATCCCATGCAATCAGATTCATTCTCTTCTTCTCCTCGACCCCTGTCCATAGAAAATATCTTTAAATTTTTTCAATAGCCCCCACAAACTTGGCAGGAATTTTGAATAGGTTGATGGCATAAAGAGGAATACTCTAAAGAGTAGATTTCAAAAGTTGGACCTTACCAGCGTGGCTGAGAAGAGAACCTTTCCAACCAGCTAGCCTCCTATGAAATTTATCCACAAGAGCACCACAAAAAGTATTAGGAGGGACTTGACATAAAGGGAGCCCAAGATAGGAAGTAGGAAGATTCCCCAGTTGACATCCCAAAATGTTACTTATTTTTATTTGTCTTCTTTTCAGACTGTTGATGAAATAAACAAAGCTTTTAGACCAATTTATCAATTGACCGGTGGTTGACCCATAATTGTCCAATGCTTTCTTTAAACTCTAGAATCTTTCACTGAAGCATTCCCCATAATAATAGAGTCATTCACAAAATGCTGATGGGAGCAAACTTGATCCGTAGAAGAAGGTTTCAATCCATGAAACTCTCCCTTCTCAACAAGGTTTCCAATGAATCTTCCCAGACATTCCTCCATGATAATAAAAAGAACCGGGGATAGAGGATCCCCTTATCTGAGACCCCTTGAGGATTTGAAGAAGGGGGAAGGAGACCCATTGATTAAGACAGAAAAAGAAGTAGAGGAAACCAATTGCAGAATAAGACAGATACTTCTAGAGCTAAAACCAAAAGCAGAGAGAACCTCCATCATAAATCCCCAGTCCACTCTATCATAGGCTTTAGATAAGTCAAGCTTCAAAAGAAAACCTTCTTTTTTAGCACTAGAGAGTGAGTGAATATTTTCATGGACTAATATTATCGAATCCAATATTTTTCTCCCAGGGACAAAGCCACTTTGCTGGGGAGAAATGATAGAAGGGAGCAAACTCAAGATTCTAGAAGTCAAAACCTTAGAGATGATTTTGTACAAAGAATTGCAAAGGCTGATAGGTCTAAAGAGATCCATGGAATTAGCTCCCATCTTTTTGGGAATAAGGGCAATGAAAGTGCCATTCAATTCTTTCAAAATTCTTCTTGCACCAAAAAATTCTTTCACAGCATTGGAAACATCACCCCCATCAATATGCCAATACATTTGAAAAAAGAACATGGGAAAACCATACGGGCCTGGGGCCTTGTTACCTTCAAAGGAATTGACAGCTTTCAAAATCTCATCGTTGGATGGAATAGCAGTGAGATATGAATTCTGATCCACACCCAAGATAGAGGGAATACAATCCATAAGGTCCTTTTGAGCTTACAGGTCCAAATTTTGATCCTTAGTCAGGAGATTGGAGAAAAACTCCAGGGTTGCCTTCCTCATAGACTCTTCATCTTCAACAGTTCTACCATTAACTTTAAGCTAGGGTATCTTATTGATGACCTTGTGTTTCAGAGTTGACATATGGAAGTATTTGGTATTTCTATCCCCTTCCTTCAACCAAATATTTCTTGACCTCTGTTTCCAGAAAATTTCTTCTTTTGCTATTATGTCATGGTATTTCATAAAAATCTCATATTCAACATCTCTCGAAACCTTTGTATAGCCATTATTCTGAATTTCATCCTGGATATCTTTCAAATCTAAGAGGATGGAGGCTTTAGAATCAAAGATGTTCCCAAAGTACTCCTTGTTCCATCTTTTAACATTCTTTCATAAATTTCAAATTTTTGACCACCTTATACATAGCATTTCCTTCAATTCTAACATGCCACCATTCCTTGATTTTGCTTTCCATATCCGGGTGTTTGGTCCATATTCTCTCAAATCTATAAGGAAAGTGTCTTCTTCCCTTCTTGGCATCAGCCATAAAGGATATAGGATAATGATCTGATCCTGCCCTTATATGAGCACATAAATAGCAGAAGTGAGAATTAAACCAATCCAAAGGAATTAACGCTCTATCAAGCCTGACCTGAATTAAATCTTCCCCACTCCTTCTATTGGTCTAGGTATATTTAACTCCTTGCAAATCTAGGTCATCGAGAGCATTATTATTGATGAAATCCATCAAATCCAATTTGTTGTCTAGATTGGTTTGGCTCCCTCCCTTTTTCTCATTTTCCTTCAAAGGGGTATTGAAATCCCCCATAATAATCCAGCTATCTTCATCAAACTTACTCCTAAACAAGGATAAGATTTTCCAGAAATCACCTCTACTAGTCTTGGTGTTTGGGGCATACACATTAGTTGAGACCCATGAAGTACCCTCTTTCAAATGCTTAAATCTAATACAAGCCAGATTGTTGTCTTGAATCAACACTTCGCCTTTAACATTATTTTTATTCTAGAAAGTAACAATACCCCCCGATGCTCCTTCTGAACTGCCACCACTAACTCCTCCATTACTAAACATTTTCAAACATTCAACCTTATCCTTAGGCATTTTGGTTTCCTAAATCAAAAAAATATTTGGGTTTTTGTCTCTAATCATACTTTTAATTAAGTCATGTTTGTGAGGATTGTTCAATCCTCGAATGTTCCAGGAGATAATCTTCATGACTTTTTAGAAATACTTGCCTCAAAGATGGTTTTTTGAGTCTCATCTGCTATATTCTTGCTTGTTTCCATAGTCTTCTTCTTAGCATTTGAATGTCTTTCCGGTGAAGTATGCTGAGCTCCCACATCCCCTGGTCTACTTCTGGTATTTCTAGTGAATGTGTTATTGTTGTTGTTGTTATTATTCTTTTTTTGTTCTTGTTCTTTCTCTTATCCTCCATTACTTCTTCTTCCTCCTGCTTGGACCCACTCTTTCCCAAAGCCTTTTTTATATCTTCCTCATCTCCCCATCTTGGTTCATTTTCCTCTAGGAAAGTCGATTTGACTGAGTCAAGGTGGCTAATGATATCTCCGATAGCCCTTGCTCATAGAAATTGTCAGGTTGTGCATCTTGGATCCAACTTGCTCCATTTTCTGACTCAGATAATTTTGTTTTTGAGTTAAAATTGTCTCCCTCGTCCTTATTATCTTTGGATTGACTAAATCCCTTATCCATCTGACAACTATTCCTTTTCTCATTCTAATCTAAACTTTGTTTTGTCTTATCCTTTTGCTTGTTTTGACTGCTAACTTGAGTTTCTTTCTCCATCGTATGAATCCTTTCCACTATTCTCCTGCTCCTTTTCCTGAATGGGGATCTTCTCATCCTCTCCTTTCTTCATTTCATTTCCTGATTCTTTGGCTAACACCTCTTCTATCCTTCCTACCTGGGACTGTTTCTCCCGATCCAAACATTCAAAAGGAGAAACTTTCAAAGAGCTATCCACCTTTTTCCAAACTTTAGTTTGAAATTGAGAGTTGACCACATTGCTTGGGCACTTTTTAGCCCAGTGCCCAACCTTCTTACAATGAAAGCAAGCAAAAGGATTGATTCATAGACAATATTTTGCATCCATTTGCCTAGTTTTGATTCTATCTCTATTTCCTCTGGCATATCTATTTCGGGTCCAACCCCTACACAGATTCTAGCATAAATAAGTCTTCTTTTGGATGTCGTAACTGGATCGATGGCAATAAGCTCCCCAAAAGCATTGGCTATCCCAGCAAAAACATCTTCCTCCCAATATTCCATAGGAAGCCCGGGTAACTTTATCCAAACTAGAACTTGGACCACAAACTTATCCTCTCTTCCCGCATTAGGATACCATTTCTGGATATACATTAAATATTTGCCTATCGCCCAGGTACCATTACAGAGGATATTTTTGCAATCCTCCTCATAGGAGAAAGAAAACAAAAGACATCCTTTGTTCATAGCGACCACATCAACCTACCCTTTCAAATTCCATTTACTCTTTACAAATCCACGAACAACCTCAATGTTCGGTCTAGTCCCAAAGAATTTGCCTATCAGAGTAGTTTCCATTAGAGCAATGTTTTGATCTATTATTTGATCTGGAATGGAAATGGCAAACTTTCCCTGAGAAGCATTCGAAGCATTTTTAACTGGGGGCAAAGACGAATTACCTTTGGGTTTGATACCAAATAGAGAGGACCATTTACCAATGTGTCCAATCAATCTGGGACCCCCCTCTAGGTCCCCTGAGTTCGAAAGGGTCTCTAGATCCTTCCCATTAGATTCTTTTCCTTTCACTTGATCCCCTGAACCACTTGCCACCTATTGTCCAACAACTTCTTCAGGTTTCCCGCCTCCCAATTTTTAAATTTGAACCTGACCATTCACCTTGTCTTCTACTATCTGCTCCTCTCATGATTTGGGACCCCCACCTGGGTCCCTCGAATCCAAATGAGCCTCGTGTTCCTTACCATCTGAACCCTCCCCTTCCAAAGGGATCCCTGAATCTCCTGCTGCATGTTGTCCTGTTGCTGAACCAGTTATCCCACCCAAAAAAATTGAATATCATTTATTGTTGTTATAATCAAGGAATATTATAGAAAATATTCCTCTTATCCTTTGTATGTGTTATGCTTGCACCATCTTGGTATGATTTTTCTTAAAAAAACAAAAGATTAATAAAAAAATAGTTGTGAGGCAAATTCAACATCATCATTTGTCAACCCCTAATGTCAAGAACTTGGTCACATTAGTGACCAACACTAAAATTATGTAATTTATTTTTTTAACCCCTAATGAGAAGTTTAAAAAAAAGTATAACTTAGACATAGAACATCATGTTTTGAAAAAAAAAAAAAAAACTCTTGAAAATCTAGTTTTGAAACAATGTAGACATCCACTTAGTTTTTTCTTATTTCCCCCAATTATCATTTATTTCAATTAAAATTAAATCTGCCTATTTTGACTTGTACTTTGAATATTTTACAAAATAAGGAATTACTTTTAATGTTGTAAAAGTTCTAACTTCGTTTTTTTTATTATAATCTATATATGAGGATTCTATCATTGGAAAAATAATGGATTGTTTAATTCATCATTTTCAATCACCCCAAATAAAGATAACTATAAGCCTCGGTAAAACAATAGCCTAAAATATTATAGGTGGCTTCCTCTCTTCCTACATCTCTATAGAATTGTTATGATATATTAAAAATAAATATAAACATTAAAAATACAACAATCCACTTTTATGGGACAACCTCCAACAATTGGAATTTATGATATATGAATTCAATTTTAGAAGTTATTGTGATATGCAAGAGAGTTATCTTCCTAATAATTTTTAGGGGTAACTATATAGACACACCTAGATTCATCCTAATTAAGATAAGTTAAGGCAGTAACTAAAGTTAATGTTAAGGTTAGGCATACCACACATGTTTATCCTTATTATCCTTATAAATATATAACATATACTTAAAAAAGTATAATATTAAAATTGTGACATTCCCAAAACTTAGCAACTCTAGAATATTTTGTGTGAATCGTTTGTCATTCCATGTTTTACTATAGATGAGGGTATCATCAAAGAATGGCAAAGCTAATTTTTGAAGAAATTGGTAGAATATTAAAATTGTGAGGCTTTAAAAATTTGATTAGGTATTAGTGATACCAAATGGCATGACTCATAATTCATAATGACCTTTATGTGTTCTAATGGTCGTCTTATATATATCCTCTTACTTCCATTGAATTTGATGATACTCTAAGTGTAATATAGCTTAGTAAAGAAAACTATATTATTTTATTCATCTACTAATTCATTAATATTAGGAATATGAAACTTATTTTCAAAAGTGAGATTGTTGAGCGCCTTGTAATATATGCATATTTTCCATGACTTGGCCTTTTTTTAAACCATAATAGACACTTTTTGGCGGATTAAGTAAAGTGATAAGGGCCCTTAAGGCACACTTCAAGGATTGTGTGCCAAAGTTTCAACTTACCCATATCACCAATGAGTCAAAACAAAAATGTGAAAGCCCAATGCTTGATGTCTAGTGACCAACAAAAAAGGAAACCTTGATGTTACTAAAATGGATGAAAATTTGGTCTTAGCCTAGGGATGTAAACTAATAACTTATCCATTCACCATTTCCAATTTTAATCATTTCATTGGAGAACAATAAATGAGGTTCAACTTAAGTCTTAAAGGAGAGTTAAACACTTTGGCTAATTATTCCCTTTTTATTTTAATTTGATATGAACATGTAATATCTAAGTAAAGTGATAGGAAATTGACAAAAATCAACATAAACAACAAGATATAGAACTGGAAATCAACATAGAAATATAGATCTAGAACTAGGACTCAAAGAGGAACTTGTGACAGTAATCTAAAGTAGAAATGCCAAACTATGGAGAAAGGTACCCTAGTTTGAGGGTTTTGTCATTTAGAAAAAGGTTCCATATTCTAGATTGGGAGGTTCTATAGATTTGACTCTCCAAAAGTTAGCTTAAAAGTGTTAGAAATTGGAGCAATTCAACATAGTCTAGGGGTTTTTCCTATTTGAAGTTTGATATTGTTTGTCACTATCTGCTCTACGTAATTATATAACTTTCAGTTATCAAATTTTTACCTCCATGCACAAAAAGAGGGGAAAATGTTGTGCTATATAGGGGCTTTCCTAAGTTAAAACCTGTGTTGGTGTTTCCACCTCCACTACAGTAATGTTGGATGAAAAGAGAGCTAATCCTCAGAAAGGAAAAAGGCTAAAAACCTTAATGGAAATACTTGAAATGATAAATGATACCTTTGATATGAAACCCTTGACTTGAAGTCTCACAAAAAGATTGATGTTTCTTTCTTGATGTTAATGCATTTCTTCATCATGGAAGGACACATAAAACTTGACCATGATTATTGAAACTTGAATGCTTGAGTCCTTTATTGCAAACTTATGCTCAATTTCCTTGAATATTCTTGATTGAATGCTCATAAGAATTGATAGATGTGTGAGGTATTGTAGTTTATGTTCAAATGAGAGAGGGAGTTATATTTATATGCAACTTACACCTTTTCATATTTAATTTTTGGTTAAGGATGTCGGGGAGCACTTTCCCACTACTTGCGAAGCCAATCATTATGATTTCAAATTTGGGCCAAAATGCTTGGACAAGGGTGCTAGGTGCCCTAGTCCTAACATTATAGGATATTAAAAGGTTATTGAGTGGTGAACTAAATTTAGCTTCAAGCCAAAACTAAGCACAATCAGACATGAACCAAAAACATGGAGACATATATTACAAAGTGAAACCCCTTCATTACAAAAACAAAAACAAAGCATTATTGCATGAATGATATAGTCTAGAAAATAATTCACCTCCCAATCTTTCTCATTATTATATAGAGATGGTGGACAAGATGCTAAGGGAGCTATGGATTGGTAAGTATTTGCAAGTTTTGATTAGGGGGTGTTGTGGGTTTATTCCCTTTACCATTCACACCATCCACCACAACTATAAGAGTCAATGAGATCTTGAATTTTATTTTTAAGATACATGCATCTATTAGGATTTAGGTGTCATCAACCTTGCAAATCCTTAAATTATGTGTTCCCCTAATTTTATTTGTAATTTATCCATAAGAGGTGAAATATTTTAACTAACCATAGTGAAAGAGCTCATGTAAATACAAAGTTACTTTAATCTTTTGGACTTTAGGAAAAGGACAAAATAGCTAGGTGTCCTCTTTGGAATCTTCTATTTTCAAGTTGTTGGATACATGTAAGGAGTTGTAAGTGCGGGTATGATAGTTACGACAAATGTCATAAGTTATTAGTAGTGCATTTATGATAGGAAATTGCTATCTTGGTCTAGTTTGGTGAGATGCCTTATGACAATTGTAACAACATCTATAAATGGTTATTTTGGGGTAAATGCATGATTCCAAGAAGGTGGGCATGGGATTTTTCCAAGTGGTTTTTAAACTTGTTTTTTTTGGATAACATAGTAGTATTCACTCCCAAGAGTTTCTATAAATTGGGGTCTTGACCTAGTGGTTTGTGTGTGAGGAAAACTATGTGTGTGAATACTAAGGACTAAAAAGCAAGCTAATTAATCAAGCAAACAAGATACATCATACACCTCAATATTAGAATAGTAAAACTAAAACGAAGAACAAAATGATAAACGAATGCAAACCATAATTCTTGCTTTAATTTGATTATTCTGTGATTGGATGTGTGCTCATTACGTAGCTTTAGATGCTCGATATTCCTCCATGATGTTGATGTAAAATGATGAATGATGAGTGATAAAAGATAAAGTGTGAATTGAGTGATAATTTCAGCATAGTGACGATACGATTGAGTGAAAGTGGATCTGAGAGAATTTGGTCTAAAAATGGAGGGATTAAGTAGGCAAGATGAGGAAGGGAAGGGGAGGTGAAGAGGAGAAACTTGTCCTCCAAAAAAGGACAAGTGGCTCAAATAGATGGAAAAGGAATGACATGTGTCCATGAGGACACATGTCTATTTTGGGCAAAGCCACCCAAAAATAGGAAGAGTGACATGTGTCCTTAAAGACACGTGTCCATTTTGGAAAAGGCCACCCATAATAGGATATTTTCCACAAAATTAAGAATTGGTTAGGATGTCCACACTTGTGTGGGAGGTTAGAAGGCATAGGATAAGGTTAGTTGGAGAGATTACTAGGGTAGGGAATAGGGTTGGAAGGATAGGGTTGGTTAGGATAGGATTGGAAGGATGTGAGGGAGAAAAGTTGGTTAGAATGTAGGAGACATGTGACTAATTAAATAATTGATTAATTATTTAAATGGGGAGAGGGTAATTAATTAATTTAGGATTAATTATTTTAAAGGGATTGGAAAGGGAGCATTAATTAATTAGGAATTAATTAATGAGAATAGAATGAAAGGGGGATTGATTAATTAAAAATTAATTAATAGGATAGGATGAAAGGGGGATTAATTAATTAGATAGGATAGGATGAAAGGAGGATAATTAATTAAATGGCTAAGGAAAATAAATTTGATTAAATTGATTAACCAAATTTAAGTGTCTACAATTTGTATCAAGTTTTGTCCACTATGCAAGTAACAGAGCTCTATTAGATTCTATTGAGTTCTTCAAAGAATTTTATTGATGTTGTAATCTCTCTTTGGATTAGTAATATACTTGCCTCTCTTTTTGTGGTGGAGTTTTTTCCCTTAGTGTTGATTGTGTTGTGATTCTCTCTTTCTTTCTTTGATTTTGTAAACAGATTCCTTCAAGTGTTAATCTTTGGATTTAGATTTGCAATCACTTATTTTTAAATTCATATTGCAAGCTTTCTTCACTTTGTTATTCAACATTTGGTATTGTTATCATTCGGATTACACCTAGGCTAAATGCTCTATTTAGTCATTTGGTGAAAAATGGAACCACTCCAGGGCTTGTGGGTTGCCCATAAGTTGGAGTGAATCTCCAGAGAAGTTTGGTTCCTCTTGGTGTTTTACCCAAACTACTACTTTCACCAAGAAAATGGAGATAAAATAACTTAAAATAAGGACTAAGATCTAATGAGTGATGCACCAAATATTTTTTCAGACTTGTAATGTTGTTTTGGACTCACAATGTATCAATAATCAACTTAGTTGAACACATAACTAAATGGTTTCCATAAACTAATGCATCAATATTTTACAAGGAGGTTAGAGTTTTCAATAATTATTGAAGGAGAAGAGATGTATTTACAACTAAATAATAGTTTTCTAATCATTACATAACTTACAACCTACATCAAGTATACATTTTTTGCCTACAGGTACTGGAACAAGACATGCATTAAGGTTTTACATAAGAAAACACATTAGCATTCATCAATCATTATTTTAAACACAATGTAATAGTACCCGAAAAGAAAAAATCATTAAAATTTATTATTGAAAGATATATAGAAAATGACTGATTTTCTCTTGAAAAAAATAAGATTATATGTGTTTTAGCCTCTACACTATTTTTTTAAAGTCACAACACAATAATTTGCTAGAAATAACTTTTTAAAGTCAAACACAATAATTGTTTAGAAGGAACTTTTTAAAGTTACAATACTAAGCAAATTTTGCAAGAACTAAATTCAAACTACACTATACTTCCTACTTTTCTAGTTTCAATGTTGGAGAGATAAAAAGACATCATTTTGATGAAAAAATTTGATCCAAGACTGAGGCCACGTACTTTGGGTGCTCATGAAAGAGACTTGTTGATGTGTTCCCTTGGTTAGCATTGAGAAGGGATTATTGACTTGTGACCAGCTTGCATACTTTCGTTGGAGTCCCTAGATATCAGGTATGTGGTTCCCAATTATCTCCCTAGTCTTCGATTGTTTCTCTCACTATTCAAAATGTTTCCTACATGTTTGGAAGAAGCCATTACAACTAGCCATCCAACTCCCAACTGTTTAAGCATCCCTAAACCAGTTTATATGATGTGCACAAAATATTGAAGATGATTTAATGCTTCAAGAAGGTGTGGGAGCTCTTGAGGGAAAAAAAAATCACACTTAAACCAATTCACTAAAGTCTATATTTTCCTTTTAAATCATCCTCAAATAGGTGTTGTCATCATTTTTTTTGTTAAATACATGATTGGAATGTTTTGTCCTTGTATGAGCTTTTGGACATTGGATTTCAAGGATTGTTTCAATGCCTTGTTCAATAGGGTCATAGAGTGTGCAACTTTACCAAGATCATCTTCTAGCATGAAGTTATGAACACAGTCTTCCACCTTCTTAGGTTAACAATGTCATGGCTCTGCCATGTACTTCAAGTCCAGCAAAAAGCTATTCTATGACCTTATACAATAAACAACTCCTTCAAGCTCTCCATCTATGGTTTAGTGTAAATCTAATATACTTAATCCTTTCTTAAATTTTTTGCAAAATATTTATCATATGGATGGTGGCCTTCTTTTCAATTAGCTCCGATTGTAGTACTAACATTAGTCCAATAGGTGCTAAAAAAAATATTTTTTTTTTAGCAAAAAGTGGCGAGCACTTAATATATTAATATTTATAAAACCTAGTTCGAGAGCTCATCAAAGAAAGAACTACGAAGAAAACTCTAAATCCTAGCTCGAATACAAATGCAAAAATCCAAACCTATGCTATAAAGGGTCTAGTCACCCAATTTTACAAAATAAGCTTCATCAAAATATACATTTTTCTGGGGAGCCTATAGTTGCTATGTATAATTTGATATAATATATCAAAATATCAAAAATATCAAAAAAGCAGCCAAAATTAGCATGCCATATCGACTGACATCGAATTCCCTTTTACATCGAATCAAGGAAATATTCTTGGTACCAAAAAACAAAAACTATCTTTTTACTCTTCCATGGCAGAATTATCCAGGGTTTGATTTTCGAGGGCATTGAGGTCTGAAGTGTCATCCTCCCATCGCACTGGCACTGCTTCCTCTTGTGGGCAACGAATGACCTCCCATATATTTATCTTTGTGGGTTGTCGAGACCTTGCTTCCCTCGTTGAAGTCGATGCAATATTCTCCCACTCCTCTGCCACTTCGGACTATGAAAACCTATTTGTCCAACCCGAGGTCACATCATGCAAAGGTGCATTAAGGTCTGGCACCCTTTCTGGAGTCTAGAGGTCACGTCATGCAATAGGTGCTAAAAAGTTAATGTCCCCTGCTAGGGGAAATTAATTTGAAAACCTCTTCTTGATAATCATGTTATCTTCTTTCATAGTGAATAACTTTATCACATTGACTACCTCCATGATTAACAATCTTACTATGGACTGTCATTTACCTTTAGCATCCAAAAGTCATGTTGGTTTCCCATCATTATCATTCCTCATGGAGCTATGCCTTTATGACTAATGGACTATGATTTTCCTTCTATGGACTATCTTTGTGCCCATTTACCTCTATGTTAGTTGTCCCACTATGAAGTCCATTGTTTTTTAGTATATTCTCTGTGCTAGGCTTCTAAGACTAGCTTTTATATATTCCTTTTAATGGATTGTTCTCTTTAAAGTTCCTTACCTTCATACAACCCTTCTCACTGTTCCTTTCATAGTGACACAAAATCATGCATGATAGTCTTTAGGTCGAGAGGCATCTACAATGACATACAAATATTCATAAATAAAAAATTAATTTTAAATAAATTTGATGCGTAGATGACAGGTAAATGCATACATGTTTCAATTTCTTTATAAGTATTATTTTATTACTCTTGATAAAATAGAATCATTTCCACTTGTCTCTAAGTATATGAAACAGATACATCTTTAATGAGAGTGAAAGAGTGCAACATTATTCAGCTCCATGTCCTTCTTGACAACTAATAAACATGCAAGACAATTATGTGATATCTCTCGGCACTATTTAACATATATTTTTTGTATAATATAAGTATACTAGTTCTTTAGTTGTAGCTTACCCATTGCTAAGTCTCCACAACATTTTGTCATTTTTCTTACTATCAACCTTTTTTTATTTGTAAAACTAGTTATGTCAAGAGGCATCTACAATGAAATACAAATATCTGTAAACAAAAAAATTATTTTGAATAAATTTGACAGGTAGATAACAAGTAAATGCATGCATGTTTCAGTTTCTCTATAAGTATTATTTTATTACTCTGAATAAAATAGAAACATCAACACTTGTCTCTAAGTATATGAAACTATTACATCTTTAATGAGAGTGAAAGAGTGTAGCATTATTCAGCTCCATGTCCTTCTTGACAACTAATAAACATGCAAGACAATTATGTGATATCTCTCGGTATTATTTTACGTATATTTTTTTAGAATATAGGTATACTAGTAAATTATGTTTGTTGATTCCAAAGTGATCTTTGAGACTAACTTAAAACAATGAAAAGCAATCTTAGAGAACTGTAGCATACTTTACATATCAAAACCTTCAGAGCATGCAACATTGCCTTTTCAAATATTAAATTATATTTATAAATTTTAATACTACTTTTTTTAATTGCTAGGAAGTCAAAGGAGGCTCCAAAATTTTTGTCCCATGAAACTCTAGAGAATGTGGAAAGTTTGGAAATTAGCCACCAAAGCAAAAATCTCTATGAAATCAAGTTTTCTCCTCAACCTTCTTCAAATAAATGAAATTCTAACTAGTATACTTATATTTAAAATATATATGTAAAATATGCCAAGAGATATCTTATAATAGAGGAAAATCATCTATAAAATAAATGTTCTTCTAAAATACTAAACACCAAGAATACAAATCCATTAAAGTCCTACATGCAAAAAAACTATGAATCTAGCTGGAGACAAGTGGGGAGGGTTCTATTTTATTTGGAGTAATAAAATAACACCTCCACAAAAGATGAAACATGGCATATTTCATGCATTTACCTATCATTTGCATGTCAAATTGTTTCAAAACTGGATTTTTGTTTACAAACATTTTGATGTTATTGTAGATGCCTCTTGGCATAATTAAATTTTAAATTCCCATGGGCAAAAAAAGAAGCACGACACTCTATGGCTCTTTATATCAGCACAATAATTCATAAATCTTGTGCTCGACATAGCTATCTCAAAATCCAAAGATATATCCAATATTCTATTGTATGCAATTTAGCTTCAATACTCTATTTTGATATCAAGGTTATAGAACTGATGTCATTATTGTCACTTGCCACTATCAAAAAATACCTCTTCATATCTTAAAAAATCTATAGACTTAGGGCCTCCAATCTATCTATTTGTTTTGTATACCCACTCTCTATCCATTTATTTAAAGATCTTCATTCATTGACCATGCACAATATGACTGTCCACAACCTCATGGTTTCCCTTAGTTTGTATTAGCAATCTCCATCTCATCAATTATAACCATGGCAATAGAGTATTATCTTCATTTGTTCACTTGAGGTGATTGTCACTTCTATAAACCAATGTTTTGTCCTCCTTGTTCATCGCACTGATAGAGTATTTGTCTTCTTTGATATTCCTAGGATTCCTAAGATTGTCCCTTTTTACTATTTTGTTATCTTGATTTTAAAGTCCACTCAAGAATACACCGTTCTTTCTCGCATCTCTTATTTGACTGCTCCAACCTTTCAATTGACATGATTTATAGCCATTGTTTTTTTTCTTTCCTCTTTCATTCATGGTTGTCTTAAACCTTCCTTCTTTTGCTTTGAGACTATCATTGTGCATGTTGATTGTCTTCTTGTTTAACAGGTTCACGTTGTCAAATCTTTCTATTGTCATGCATAATCATGATTGTGAGGGCTAATGTGAAGCAGTCACCGATTAGGAGGGACCTCAAAGAGATCAATCTGAACCGGTCAACAAGAGTAAACACAACGGAAACACAAAGATATGATGGAGGAAATGCAAAACAGATTGAATTATAACATGAAAATTGATTACAATCAATCGGTAACAATCGGGTTATAGCATAACCGGCTCATAGGCCTGGTAGAACATACAGAATAGGTCACAACCGGGACCTTTAATCTTAAGATCTATCTTCTACGCTCAATCTAGCTACCTCATTCTTTGATTGATTACATTCTAATGCACAATTATAATTATATATATGATCCAAGGATCCGGTCGGCCCAAAAAGGGATCAAAACCCAAAGAACAAGACCTAACGTGTAAAATCAACAAGGTCAGCCTCTGCCAAGAGATTCCTCCAGAAAATCCAAAGGGTGAAATGTAGATTGTGAGAAAAGGTCGACCACACACCAAGGAACATCGAAATCAATGCCCAAGGCTCCACAAGCTTTAGAAGGGGTTCCGGTAGATCACCAAAATAGATCCAGGCAACCGGTAACAAGAAACTGTCAACCGGTAACAGGAAACTATCAAGGAAACTGATAGCGATATCTTGCTAGAAAAGGATCCAAATGTGATGCGGTCTGCAAATAAGAAAGATGATCAAGTCTTCAAGTAGAATCCAACTCCATAGGATCCGATGAGCCAAAACCAGGAAACATAGAAAGAAAAGTTGAAACTGCAAACAGAAGGAAAATATTTTTGGTTGATGCAAGATTGCTATGAACTGGGGATTCTCCTGCATCATTATGACTATCATTCCTTTCCATTCCTTGATTTCTTTTGTAGTTAGAAACTCTCTAAGAGATGCACCTTCAAATAATGTGTTTGAAGAACTTGAGGTTTCATTAAGAGATTCACCTGCTTCAACCTTTGCTTTGAAAGATTTACTCTTACATGAGGTTTCTTACTATCCATGTACCATGCCCTATCATGGCATGATACCTCTTGTGCACATTGTTACTTCTTTCCATTGAACAAACCAAGACTATTTTAGGTCTTGTCATATCTTCATATTAAAATCAAGAACACTTTCATCTAATGAGCACAAAATGCTCAAAACAAACATAGATTCACTCCCATATTGACTAAATTTGAATTTATATGATACTATTTTATAGAAAGTTTCCACTGCTAATAAAGACAATACAATAGAGTGGATCACTTTTTGGGATTCACCTCTATACCTACCTTCCAAGCTAAGAATGCACAAAAGTAAAACAAGGAGATCATTGGCTACTATCATGCATTGCATGATACCTTCATTTGTTTTTGTTTTCCCAACCTTACCATTCCTTTTAAAATAAATGGGAAAAAAGAACATACTAGAAATCAAAATCCCTTAACACCTCTATGTGTTTCCTTTGGTTATTCTTTAAAGCATATATTCAACAAACATCAAGATAGGAAAATTAATTGAAAATTCAACCAACCAAACTTTCTTAAAAATTAATAATACAATACATCCTTCATGAAGATAACACTTATAGGCTAATAAATGAAGGAAACAACAAGTCCATGTTGCATACATGTCAAAAATGAAGACAAAGGTAAAAAATTATAATGTGGCTGAAACAAAATGCTCTAGTTAAGCCTCCAATCTTTATGCATCATCCCACTTTTCCTTCTCAACATGCAACATGTTTATGACTTCTCTATTTTTTTTTGCTACATGGGTTTGAAAGGAAACCCAATCTGCCATTTTGGTGCTAGGAAAGGAGGAGATCCTCACATCAACACCATTGAAAAAACCCTAACTCCTTCATGTCACATGGGTAACAAGAAAGATAAAACAATGTTTAAGAACCTTTCCTTTTTTTCCTCTCTTAGGAGTAGTGTATAGATATGTTATCACAGACAAAAATTTAATTTGTTTATCTTATGCACCAAAGTCTCCAAAAGGGAGGAATATGTGAAAGATAGTTTTAAAAACTTGATCAAAACTGCAACCCCTCCTTTAAAGTAGGTCTAAATGACATATTTTAACAAAATAGAAAATTTAAAATAAATGACATGTATCAAAGCAAATAGTTCTATTGAGGGAGGCATGCCTTTCTCTTATAAGTGTTGAAGGTTTTTTGCTACAATAGGAACTTTTTCTTTGTGGGTTTTTTTATAGATTTGTGAGAGATTGAATACCACAGCCTCTACCATTCATCAAGATATTGAGAAGTTCAGTGGCATTGGTTATGATATGTGGAAGTTGAAAGTGGAAGATCTCACTGAAGAGAGAGATCAATGGTTGCATGTTTCAAAAGAAAGAATCCAACTACCTCTACTTTATTGGATGAAGATTCGAAGAAGTTAGAAAAAAAGGCATGAGGAATGATTTGGTTGTGTCTTATAGACTTTGTCCTCCTAATGTCTCTAAAAAAGACACTGCATATAAGTTATGGAGGAAGATAGGTGAAATCTACCAAACTAATAGTTTGTCCAATAAGTTATATTTGAAAAGATGTTTTATTTTTTGAAAATGAAGGATGGTGATTCTATTGCTAAACATTTGAATTTTTTTTAATTTGATTATAAGTCGGCTTGCATCAATAGGTGTTAATATTGACGATACTGATAAGTGTATTTTACTACTTTTCTTTTTTCCTAATCCTTGGGGAAATCTAATCGTTGTCATAAGTTGTGGTGGTACATAATCAAAGATGGACAATATTATTCCGATACTTTTTTAAAAATAAATGCAAAGAAATACCTTGAATGTTGGCTCCCAAGATGCCCTACATGTTTGTGGAAGGCCCAATGAGAAAGGACCTAAAGTGAATAAAAAAAATAAAATCAAAATGATGTTCTAAAACCCCCAGAAAGGGCAAAGTTAAGCGTTTAAATTATGTTAAAAGAGAGCATGTGAAGGAGCTTAGAAATAAGAAAAAGAGCACTAAACTCCACATATAAGTCTTTTGATGACGGTGATTTTGATGCTTTGTTTATTTCAACTAACTCTATTAGTAATTATGCTTGGTTTATTGATTCAGATGCCTCCTTCCATAGGACTCCTCATAAGGAGTAGTTTTCTACGTACTCAACATATGATGGGGGAGATGTTTTCCTTGGTGATAATAACATGAAAAAGATTATCAATAAGGGAAAGGTAAAGTTGTGTTCTAGTGATGGGAGGGTTTTTGATAATTTTTTACACGTTATAGGATTTGTGAGAAATTTATTTTCAATATCCAAGTTGAATGATTCTAGAATGCATGTGGCATTTAACAAGTCTAGTTGTAGGTTAGTCTTAGGGGGAGTTTGGTGATTTCTAATTGTCTCAAATAGGGACTTTATTTGGGCTACATGCCTCAAGTCTTTATGATTATGTTTTTGTAACTAGAACTAAAAATGCATATATCTTGTGGCACCATAGATTGGGTCACGTTGGTGGAAAAGGTCTTAAGACCATCATAGATAAAAAGTTGGTTGACGATATTTCTAATTATTTTGTTGGTAAAAATGATTTATGTGATCATTGTGTGTTTGTAAACAAAATAGGTCATAATTTCCTAAAGGATTTAATACAGCTAAGAGACCTTTAGATATTTTTCATTTAGATGTATGTGGTCTAATGGATGTTGACTTTTTGAGTAGATCTCGATATTATGTTTCCTTCAGTGATGATGTCTCAAGATATACTTGGATTTATTTTATGCATTAAAAATATAAATTTGTAACTAAGTTTAAGGAATTCAAAACCTTGGTTGGAAAGAAATTATATTATAAGATAAAAGTAAATTGAGATGTAAGAATGAGGGTAAATATTGCTCTAAGGAATTTGATGAATTATACAAACATGCAAGAATTGTTAGGAAAATAACTACACCTTACACTCCCCAACGAAATGGGATAATAGAAAGAATGAAATTTACATTAATGGAAAGAGATAGGAGCATGTTAAGTAGTACTAAGTTAGATAAATGCTTTTGGGAAGAAGTTGTTAATACTATTTGTTATTAAATTAATTTAGATTTCCTTGTTTAACTCTTATTGATATAACACCTTATGATGTGTAGATGGGTAAAACTCTTTCAATTTTACATTTAGAGTCTTTGGTTGTGAGGCTTACGCTCATGTTCCTCAAGATAACTGATCTAAATTGGATCAAAAATCTCATAAATTCATCTTTGTAGGTTACAATGAGAATGTAAAATTTTATAAACTTTGGAATCCTCTAACCCGTAAAATGATATTTTCTACAGATGTGATTTTCAAGGAATTTAGAGCTTACTTAGGTGAAGAACCAAAGGAAATGACAAATATAGTACACTTTGAAACTAAGGTTGAGAAGCAAGAAGATGCACATGTGGAAGAACAATTAGATGAATCAAAAGATGGAGTAGAAGAAGAGAGTTCAAAAAGTTTAGATGATGTGCAATATGAGCACACAGAGGAACAATAACAAATGAATCCCACTACCCTTATCTTGAGGAGGTCCACAAGACAAGAAAATCCAATTGACAGGATTTGACAGGATTAGCCCAACAAATTTATGTTGTAAATTTTCTTTATTGAGCACTAACGATGAACCTACATCTTTTAGGGGGAGCTCTCTCTTCTAAGGAAAGAGTGTCTTGGATGTAGGAGGAGATGATGGTTTTGGAAAGTTTTGACACTTGGGATCTTGTTAGTTTTTCCAAATGAAGGAAACCCATTGGATGTAAATAGCTATTTAAGAATAAGTTTAGTGTAGGCAATTGGTCAGAGCAACTCTCTCATTGCTAAGCTAACCTCTATTAGATTCCCATTCTCTATTTTTATTTCTTGCAATTTTGAAATAGAACAAATAGATGTCAAAAATATTTTTATGGTTGGGGCTCTTGAATAAGAGATTTATATGCAACAACTTGACGACTTTGTTGTGAAAAGAAAAGCACATTTGGTTTGCAAGTTAAAATGGTAATTGTATGGTCTGAAATAGTCACTCGGGATGTAGTACCATAAATTTGATACTTTTTCATTAAATTTGGGTTATGTTAGAATCAAAGAGGATCGGTGTGTTTATATTAAGGTTATTGATGATTAGATATTGATTATTGTCTTGTATGTTGATGACATGTTTATTTGTAGCAACAAGGAAATGATTAGGGGTCTCAAAACTCAACTTTTTGGCACATTTGATATGAAGGACTTGGGGGCTACTAGACATATTCTTGGGATGAAATCATAGAAACTTTTTGTTAAGTGAGAGTAAGTATGTTGATACCATTTTGTAGAGATTAAAAATACAAGACTATAAACTAGTAAATATTCCATTTTTAATTGGAACTAAATTGAGTTTAGACATGTGTCCTAATTTTGATGATGATATTGGGGAGATGTCTAATGTTCCTTATGCTAGTGTTGTTGGTATTCTAATGTATACAATGGTTTGTATTAGACCAGATATAGCCCAAGCAATGGGAGTTTTAAGCAGGTTTATGTATAGCCCTGGTAAAAAGCATTAGAATCAATGAGTTGGATGAGTAAGAGACAATCTACAGTTGCATTGTCTACCACTAAATCAGATTATATGATTGGTAAAAATGCCTCTAAGGAGGTGGTTTGCTTACAGGGACTTGGTAACGATATTGGTTTGATTCTAGGACAGTGAGGATTGGATGTGATAGTCAAAGTGACATATATTTGTCCAAAAGTTAGTTGTGTCATGCTCTAACCATGTTGATGTTCAATAATGCACTTTGAAATGGTTGAGAATGAATAGGTCCCAACTGAAAAAATTGACACTTTGGATAATGTTGCAAATTCTCTTACAAAGCTAATCACAACAAATAAGTTTTCTTGGTCTAGGAAGGTCGTGGGGTTTAATCATTATACTTAAGTTTATGTTTATGCATCTCTATGAGTGTAATTTATAATGTATGATGTCAAGTGGGAGATTGAGATTGTTAGAATTTAGGTGGTAGCACCATCAACCTTGCAAATCCTTAAATTATTTATTCCCCTGATTTTATTTGTAATTTACCCATAAGAGGTGAAGACATTTAACCAATGGCAGTGAATGAACTCATGTAAACACAGAGTTACAATTACAATTTGGACTTTATGAAAAGGACAAAATAGCTAGGTGTCCCCTTTGGAATTTTTATCTTTAGGTTGTTAGACACATGTAAGGAGTTGTAAGTGGACGTATGACAGTCACGATAGTTGTAACAACATCTTACGTGGCTATTTTTGGCTACATCCATGATTCCAAGAAGGTAGGTGTGTAATTTTTCCAAGTGTTTTTTCTGCTTGGTGTATGATACCACAGTGGTATTCACTCCCAAAAGTTTCTATAAATTTGGGCCCTGAGCTAGTGGTTCGTATCATGTTTTTGTTTAGTTGTGCGGGTAACAAGGTGTTATCAAAATCTATGGAGTTCTTCAAAGAAGTGTATTACTATTGTAGTATCTCTTTGGATTAAAGATATACTTGCTTCTCTTTCTAAGGTGGAGTTTTTTCCCTTAGGGATTTATCCATGTATATCTAGTGTTAACTGTGTCATTTGAATTGTTAGGAAAAAAGAAAAAATATTCCAAGGTAGTTTTTTTCAAGGATCTAAGGAATTATTTTTCAAGAATAGCTTGTTCAAAGAAAAGTCACTGCATAAAGCAATAAATGTCAAAATATGAGTATTAGGATCACCTTTTCTATTG